>NC_056631.2:87405632-87407537 GCF_002870075.4 Lactuca sativa | reverse complement strand
AATCCTATGATGACCACCATCATCTTAATTATCTATCCCCCATAAGCCCCTAAAATAGCCTTAAAACAATATTACAAACCTCCACCACCATCACCAGGTTCATCAACGAAAAGAAACCATCGAAACAAGACAATCTCGATTAAGGTCCAGATCAATTGAAATATCTTGTATAATTGAAGAATCAACCATGGACTTTATATTGAAAGACATATTCGAGCTTGATTATGGACGATTAGGGCTTAAATTAGAACAAAAATAAAGATGTGGTGGTACACCCAAATCGGCATTAGATAGATTTTCATCCATCATTGAATTTGATCAACTATTATAAGTACATAAGTTGAAGCCTAAGGTTCGATTTACCTGTACACTACACTATGGAGTGCCAAGCTTGAATCTTTGGATATAACTCAAAATTGAAGCCATTCAAGAAGAAACGAGGTATGATTTTAATGTTTTAACAGAAAAATATTTCTTTTATTTGCTTTACATGTATATTACACTAGCTAAACTTACTTTAGCTTCAACAGTTTTTCGGGGTTATTAACTCAATTAAGGTTGTATTTAGTATGTATGCATATTGTATATTGTATGGTATTTGACTACAAATGTTTATCTTAAAAAACTTAGAATGCATAGTATCTGATTTGGAAATGACCATCTTAAAATTAGCTTTTAGTTTATCATAATGATCTTGATTGCCAATAGGGTGTTGGGATTACATTTGAATGTTGAGTTTCTGATTTGTTTATAACCTTGAACTATACTACTATACACTATGATTATTATCACATAAAATGAAAAAAAAATTATATAAACCTTTTAGGTAGACTCCATTAATAATTTTTTATTTGTTTATAACCTTGAACTATCCTTAAAATTAAATTAACCTCGCTGATGTTAAGAACAACATCAATGGTCAACTAAATTTATATAAAGCTTTTAGGTACACTCCAGTAATAATTTTCATCATATGTAACATTGCAATTTATATAATTTGTTGGTTTTATTGCTTCAGTCATTTCCCTTTGAAAAATAGCTTTCATATTCTTGCAGAATATTTACACAATAAAATGTTCCAAATCATTATCTATTGAAGTAGACAATTTTCTTTTAAAAGAAGTTATCATATTCATTAAGAGTTAGACAATCATATTCTTTAAGAACGAAACATGGAAAAATCAAGTCTCATTCTTAAATTTGTTTAGAAATATATACTCCATTCTTAAGGCAATTAGTATGAATTCTTAAAAAAAATAGTAAATGAGTATCTTGTAAATTTTGTTTGTAAATCAACCAAAGTAGAATATATTTGATGATGTAATTTGATTGTAATGGTTTTTTATATTAGTTTGATTGACATAAGGAAATTTAAAAGAATTAAAGTTGAATAAGTTATATTCTTAAAGAATACAACATGTTAAATCTCATTCTTATCAGGTTGCTTAAATTATTAAATAATTCAGTCTCAAATAAATCTGCAACCTGCATTTTGAACACAAAATTGTAAAACTCTTTGTTTAAAGAATGATGTATGTAATTCTAAACTGAGACTGAAATTAGTCAATGAGTAAACATCTCATTCCTAAGCAATATGTATAAAATCTTATGGAATGGCGTGTGAATAAATAATGAAAATGATATTTATGCTTAATAAATTACTATTTATTTGTATTTTTGTAATTTTCTTTATAAAAGAAAAGTTTAGGTTTAATATTATTCTTAATGTTTTTTTAAGAACAACAATGTTGTAAATAATGACATACGTACATTTTGTATGAATTCTTCATACCAACTAGAACTTTAATGTTCCATATTTAAAAGAATGTATTTTTTTCTCTTAGATGTGGTATTTTTTATCTCATTCTTATAGAATATACTCACATTCTTGTAGAATATGTTAAA
>NC_056631.2:85828132-86013132 GCF_002870075.4 Lactuca sativa | reverse complement strand
GGTTGAATGAGGAGAAAAAGATCGGAGGAACAACTTCATGAACCCTATGAAGTACGTCACACTTTCAAGGCACCGCCTAGTGGGAGATTGGTGGTGCCGGAAGAACAAGAGGTACGACCGTAACCCGCGCTTCATCTGTCTCGACTCTATGCACTTACATAGTTTGTATAATAGGACGAAAACAAAATCTAATTGAAAGCGAGGATAAATTTGGTATTTAAAAAATATGTATATAAATTAACTTTTGAAACTGTGAATTAGTCAGCTTTATAGGAAACAGACAATAAACTATATATATTCTTGTTAGATTATAAAAAAACTATCATCTTTTAGTATTCAACAATAATGTGTTTAAACAAAAGTACAACTAAGCCCCCGGTTTCCAAAAGATACTACTGTCTTCTGCAATCACATAATATTAAAATTCTAGTTAATCATTTTATTCGAAAAAATAATTGCACCTTTTATAACAAAAAATTAAACAACTCATCTATTTATTTAAAGTTAAATCATCGAACATACAAAAAGCAAAAGTGACATTGGAACAACTTTCATCATTTCATCCATAACTTATGATCGATGCATGATTTCAATACGATAATTATTATATATATTGTTAATCGTAAGACAACGCTAAAACTATTAAAAGGACCGGTTTTGATAAATTTTATTGAGAATTCTTCAATAAAATCTTAATATTTTAGTCTAATTTATTAAAGGGTAAATGGCACAAAAAACACTTATTTTACACAGAAATTCGATTTTGACACCGTGTTTTTTTGTCAATTTTGACACTGTGTTTTTCAGTTTGTTACAATTCTGACCACTTGACCGGTTAACCAGGTTACATGCTGACGTGGCATGATGACGTGGCAGTTTTTGATGACGTGACATGCTAACATGATATGCTGACGTGTCAAAATTGAATTTTTTTTCTCACAAAAACACTAACTTTTCATTTTTTTTCGATTTTGACGCTAAATTTAATTTTTTCTTTCAACTTTGACACTATGTTTTTTTGTTCCAAATCGAACATCATTTTTTCCAATTTTGTTCAATGTTGACAATTTTCTATTTGAAACCGTATAAATGTTTTTTTTATACATTTAAACCATATAAATATGTTTTTTTTTCATTTAAAAATCATAGTTTTGTATAAATACATTTTTTTTACACTCAAACCATATTTTTATGTATAAATATGTATTAGTTATATAAAAATTGTATTTATATTAAATATGCAACTTTAAAATGTGTTTGGAGGTGTGTAGTCGATCAAAAACTCAAATATCAAGTTTGCAACCCATCAAATTTTTACATCTTATTAGAGCTTATGGTTAGTTTTATTCTCATGATATAACTAATGCTTTGAATGTAAGAAAAAAAAACACATTGTATTTAAATAAAAATGTGGTTTTTAAACGAAAAAAATATGTTTATACGGTTTAAAATGTAATAAAAAAATATATTTATACGGTTTTAAATGGAAAATAGACAAAATTGAACAAGATTTGATAAATGATGTTCGATTGGAACAAAAAAAACATAGTGTCAAAATTGAAATAAAAAATTAAACTTAGTGTCAAAATCGAAAAAAAGTGAAAACTTACTAACTTAGTGTTTTTTTGTGGAAAAAAAAATCATATTTGACACGTCAGCAAATCATGTCAGCATGCCACGTCATCATGCCACGTCAGCATGTAACCTGGTTAACCGGTCAAGTGGTCAAAATTGTAACAACTTGGAAAACACAGTGTCGAAATTGACATAAAAAAAACACGGTGTCAAAATCGAATTTTTGTATAAAAAAAGTGTTTTTTGTGTCATTTACCCTTTATAAAAAAGTAATAAACTAAATTTTGTTTAAAAAAAATCACAAAATACTAACTAAAACTTTGAAAACACCATTTTTAGCCCGCTTCGCAGATATAACGGTATCCAGACATTTTATGTTAGTTTGGTCAAAATATGAAGACTTTTCTGAAAATTATCATATATTTAACCAATAACCAAAATATTCAGACTTTTTTGAAAATTATCATGAAATTAATGGATATTGTTATTAATAAATCATTTATAAACATAACAAACATTTTTTATTATAAACAGAGGAAATATATTTGTTGCTAAATCTAGGAATAGAATGGTGGACTAAGTAATCAACTATTGTTTGTTGACAACTTCAAACACTCTACATTCCTCATATGCAGGGTGTGGGTGTTATGGTAAGATATACTCTATACGTTTCTCCAGTTAAATAAAATAGTTGATAATATTTATTAATAATCAAATTGTAATGCTTGGTTTTCAGGTAAATTTCTTAAAATCCTAAAGTTTTCATTTATTTTGCATATTGGCCAATTACGTTGGGCGTAATTAAGGTACGTTGGGCGTACCTTGGATAATCTTGGACACAAAGTCCCCCCCCCCCGGTACGATGGGCGTACTCGAGCCAGGGATAAACCCTAAAATTTAGTGTTGGGACCATATTTAAGCACTTTATAACCTCAATGCCCCTTCTATCATCAGCCTCCTTCGTTCCAAAGCAGTTCCCACGAAACCTTAATCCCTTTTTAGAGATTTTTTGAGCATTTTGTGTGTTTTGGAACAAAGTTTCAATCTTGGTGATTCCTTGTTTAGATCTAGGCTAGTTAGGGTTTTTGGCATATTTTGGTCCCTTGAGTTGATTCATGTGAGTATAAGTTACTCCAGAAGCTTATAATAGTAGATCTTGATGTTTTTGAGGTCCCTTGTTCATAAAAATGACATCTTGATGGATTTAGCTCAACCATGCATGAGTTGATGGTCATTATGTGAGGTTAAAGTGTTAGAAATGGGGTGTTGGGCCTTGTTGAGCCATGTAAAGGCATCAAGTAGATGACTCTATAATTTAAGACATTTCCAATGAGCAAGATCTGTGTTTTGGATGTTTGGACTTAAGCAATTAAGAGCTTAATGTGAGATTAGGCCATCAGGGGAGTACGAAGGGCGTACGTATGTGTACACTCAGCGTAATACATTTAGTCACCATTTTCCCTTGTTGTGTAAGCTTGTACGTTGGGCGTAATAAGGTAGTACGCTTAACGTACTCACCAGAAGCCTTTTGGGCCATTTTTTGGGCCTTATCTTTTTCGGGCTTGGTCCATGGCTTGTTGCCTAGGGTAGGAAGGCTAAAAGGGTCCTTTACCCTTTTTAAGAGGGATTTTGATTTGGGCTTTTAGTTGTGGTTGTCACCTTGGTTATTTATTAGAGTTAGTTTGGATATGTTCAGTGTGAGGAGTCATGGTAGCAGCAACCCGAGAGTGTGATTTGTCTATCTTCAGACTAAGGTGCGTTTCCTCAATGTACTTGTGGGTCGAAGGAAATAATGCCGACCTACTGGATTATGTTGGAGAGTAGTAATGATCTTTGTGACACTTACTGATATGTATATATGTGCTTGCTGTTTTTGTGACTCTTGCTAGTATAACTATATGCTTAGCTGTAAGGGTGAAATAGACTCGTAACGGTTAAAAAATACCAAAGGATTTGGAAGGGACTTAGGGAGTAGGAAGGTACTCAATGAGTTGAAAGGGAGTCAGAGAGTCGGAAGGGACTCAGGGGTGAAATACACCTGTTACACGTTTCAGTATGATACGTATGATTGATGTATGGTATGTGGTATTTGGGAACTCACTAAGCTTTGTTCTTACGGTTTAAGTTTATGTTTCAAATACTTTTAGTTCGAAAGAGAAGACCCTAGCTGATCGCAGTGCATCCACCTGTGTCTTCGCAATTTTTATGATTTTGGGATTTGTACTCTGATAACTATTTACACATTAGCATGCTTTGATGGTTGGGTTTGATGATTCGATGGATTTTGGTTTATTTAAAAATGAAATTTGTACTTATGAATTTTAGGATGTTACACAAATTACTTAATAAACAATCAAAAAGTGTCTACTTGCTATAAGGTGTGACCCTATATGATCATATGTTATTAGAAAATATCACTACACAATGATTCATGAGCATATAGATCTTTCATTATGTTCTTTAACCTAACTACTACCTAACCTCCATATATTACTTAGTAACAACCATCAATTTACACACATCTATTGAGAGTGAAAAGTGACCTTTGAATGACAATTTAAATAGATAATAACCCTTCACCTATTTCTATATAAACCGTCTTTCACGGTTCACTTTTCACACTTAATAGATGCATGTTAGTCGATGGTTGTTACCAGGTGATGTATGGATGTTAGGTTGTAGTTAGGTTAAAGAACATAAGATAAACACCAATATTACAGGAACACTCATAGAGTACATTTCATCTTGACACCCACAACGATACATAGGAGGAACATAAATAGTTTGAAGTGGTCAGCAAACAATAGAAGAGTATTTAGTCCAACATTATATTCCTAAAATTTAGCAACAAATGTATTTCCTTTGTTTATAATAAAAAAAAATATTTGTAATGTTTATAAATAATTTGTTAATAATAATAAATAAATCCGACGACCCACTGTGAGGAATTCCAACACAATGAAGGGTTACAGGGGAAAATTCAATTTCCAAAAAAGAGGTGGGCCAATTATGTCAAAACCTTGGAAACTTTACTGTTTCTAAGGATGTCCTTCTTTAATATATATATATATATATATATATATATATATATATATATATATATATATATATATATATATATATATATATATATATATATAATATCAATTAATTACATGGTAAATTTTAGCAAAATCCCAACATTTTTGTTATTGGTTAAAAATAGGGTAATTTTCAAACTAGTCTCAATATTTTGACCAAACTAATAAAAAATGGCATGATACCGACTAAATCTACAAAACCAGCCAAAAGCGTTTTCTTCGAAGTTTTAGCCGGTATTCTGTGTTTTTCTGTAAACAAAATTTAGTTTGAGACTTTTTTTTGCATAAATTAAACTAAAATATTAAGACTTTACTAGAGATTTTCCAGTTGTAACAGTTAAATTCAGGTCTTATCTATTTGGACCCCTATAAATTTGCGGAATGGTGTTCTCTTTGTCACATTCTTTTTCATACAAAGTACATGTCACCTTTTTAACCGCACTCCAAGGTACAACTGAAGAATCGGTTGAACGTTTAAGAAAAAAACGTTTTGCATAGACAAATTTGAGAGATGTAATATATGTCTTGAAAGTTTAAGAGAAATAAAATGAATATCCAAGGTTAGAAAGCGGTAAGAAATGAATATCATTGTTGAAATTCATTTTAGTTGAAAAGTGATTAAAATTTTGAAATTTTGAATTAAACAACATATACTTTTTCATCTTTGATTTCTCTCTCATCTTCAAGCCGTTTTCCAAATCTTTTTGTTGAGCTTGTCATACTGAGAAGACGGGAATGTGTGTGTCGAACCACCTCAATAATGATGCAAGATGGTGTTGAGACACGCCCTTAGCCTAAAATCTAATTGAACCTATCATCATTATATCTCAAAAATTTCATTAATAATTGTAATTATTGTATAATAGTTTGGTAATCATTTTAAAATTTAGATTTTATAAAAATATCTTCAGAAAACTTTTTTATAGCTTATTAGACCATCTCCATTTTTTCCTCATAAATAGAGTAAAAATTGGGTAAATAGTATTTCATCTCCAACCCTATTCCATTTTCTGCCTCATTTTTTACCCTAAAAAGTATATTCTTAGAATATTCAATTTTAATAACTTATATATATATATATATATATATATATATATATATATATATATATATATATATATATATTGTCAAATACACTCATCTATTAATTAGATTTTAATAAATATATATTACATTTTAATTTAATATAAATTAGTATATAATATGATATTATAAATATTAAGTATTGCATTTAAATTATAATTAGTATGTAAAATAAATTAGAAATGTATAAAATAAAAATGAGAGAGACTTAAAATTAGCAACCACACTTCACCTTCATTTTTAGAGCATCTCCAACCAACTCCCATTCTCTATTATTTCCCCATTCCTCTCCAACCCTACCCCATTTATTTCCCCATTTTGGGGGAAATGAATAGTATAACACAAAATATATGGTGTTATACTATTCATTTCCCCCAAAATGGGGATGAACTTTGAGTTGTTGGTTTTAGTCCCTCGTTTTATATATTTATACATTTTTGGTTTTTTTATCTGCTAATTATTATTTAAATATAATATTTAATACTTATAATATTGTATTACATATTAAACTGTATTTTATATATATATATATATATATATATATATATATATATATATATATATATATATATATATATATATATTTGTTTATCAAATTCATATTAAAATTTAAATACATATTGAAAATTTAAAACACAATAAAGTATTTTACAAAATCTTATAGTTACGTATTATATTTATAATCTTATTTATTTAATGTTATTGTAATGAAAAAGATATAGATTATATATTTTGTTAAAACCAAATTAATAGAAGGATGTATTTGACAATTTATATAAGTTAAAAGAAATGGAGTAGGGTTAGAGATGAAACACTATTTACCCCATCTTTTACTCCAATTTTTGGGAAAAGAATAGAAGAGGGTTGGAGATAGTCTTACTATTATTTTTTCATGAACCATTTAAAAATATTGGATCACATAACTTATTTATTTTTTATTAATAATGAATAATCACTACACTTTTTGTGTAGTATATTTAATCTTTTATTCTTTAATCATATTTTATTTTACCCTATAGATTATATTTTAGTTTTAAATATTTGTTATTTATTTACTAAATAGTTATTTCCATTAAATATTTAATGACAATTCATTTATGAAATATAAAATTTTATATCAATTATGTAGCATTTCAATTTTTTTATAACTATGATCTAATAACTTTTCGTGTTTTAGATGCATAAAATAAAGACCCGAAATAGTTGTATTTATCTTTTTGTATGTTTGTGACATTTTAGCTATAATCCATATTTGAAAAATGACTAATTAAATAAAATGGATTTTATTGAACATTTTATATAGACGAATATATATTACTTAATTAAAAAACACTATTAGAAAAGGTTAACCATCGAATTTGATATCATTAGAAAAAGTATAAAAAAATTATGAATTTCTGTATTTTTAGTTTTTGTTATTGATAAAAAAATAAGCTCTAAAAGTTGAAAAAAAATATGATTCCTTGGTTCTATGGTTAATAATGGTTTTCTATTGAATCTAGCCAAATATATATATATATATATATATATATATATATATATATATATATATATATATATATATATATATATATATATATATATATATATAGAAACAAGATCGGTTGAGTACTCATTTTAAAGTGAGGACTCGTGAGGATATATATATATATATATATATATATATATATATATATATATATATATATATACTAGCCGTTTACCCGCGCCAAGCGACAGGTGCGATTAACTTTCTTTCAGAAATTAGTTTGCCCTAAACAAAAAAATACAAAATCGGTAAATAAATAGACCTGATGAACCAAATGCAAAAATGACTTCTTATTGCTGGACGGTGGAGGTTTAGGTGATAATCACAGATGGAGAGGCACTGATTTGGATGTGTCTTCAATTTTATATGAACAATGAAGATAATCTGCCGAGATATGGGGAAACAACGAGATAAGGAATGAGCCAGGTCAAAACAATAACGCCGTAATAACAAGGGCGATAAGATTCATTTGAAACAATAATGCCCAATTCAACTCATTCAAGAAGTCAGATTTGATCTAACCGATTCATTTGATTTTGACCAATTTAAAAGTTGAAATTGAGAAAAGGTTGGTTTAACATTTGTTGACTGATTCACGGATAAGATCTGATTGCATAAACTTGTTGTATATTATGTTTTAAGGATTGTACCATGTTGACTCATTCTAGTCAAAGAATATGATTTTTTAAAATTTAAATCATCTATATTGGTTAAGATAAGGATGTAGGTTTGAATATTTCAATATTAATTTTACATTTGTACTTACTGCATTGTATTTTGTAATTTGTTGATAAATGTTTGTACATTTAGCTGAAAGGTTTGGACGTCTTAAATCTATTTTTAGAAATAGTAAGGTTTGTATAATAAGATAGTATAGATAGAAACAAGATCGGATGAGTAGTCATTTTAAAGTGAGGATCGGGTGAGTACTCATTTTAAAGTGAGGACTCGTGACGATACCTTTAAAAAATTGAAACAAAAATCTAAAAAAATACAAATCATAAAAGCGAGCACAGATCTATGTCCGGGAGAAAAAAAAGTTGGAAATGAGTGAACATGATAGTTGTGTGCTGAAGAGTGTGACATTTAGGGTTTTGAGTTGAGAAAGATTGAAATGAGTGAACATGATAGTTGTGTGCTGATGAGAATGTGTGCCATTGTGGTTTCTGACCAGAGTGCTAGAGGGTAGTGATGTGTCGATGAAAGGGATGAGGGCTATGATCATGCCGATGATGGGATTGAGTGAAGGAGAGGTGAGAAGTAATAATTAGGGTTCTATGTAAAAAAATATAATAAACTAGGCGAATGCCCGCGCGTTGCGCAGAAACACTTATATAGTTGAAGTCTTTACAAATATATGATTTTTTAAATATAACAATAACGTTGTTGTTAAATTTGATATAATAATTTGTATATACTAAATTGATATAATATATTGATTATTTTGAATTATATGATAATATATATTTATTATAACTTCTTAATCTCAATCGTTTGAATGACTTCTACCCGCGAGTTACAATGAATAAAATTAAATATAACATATGATTTGATGTTATTTATAGTTGTTTTTATTGCTAATTAATTTTTTAAAATTTATTTGCTTAATGTTTTAATCTCTATCATTATAATTATTTAAAACATCAAACATTGTTTTTTTATTTTAAAGCTAACAATATAATCATTTATATAGAGTTGTTTTTAACTATTGTTATTGTAAGTTATTTTAAGCTACTTATTTGGAAACTTTTAACGATTATAAAAATATATTTAAGAAATATTTTAGTTAAATTGAAATTACAATTTAGTTTTTGTTTTTATCACTACAATCTATCACTTTTAACTATTTATAAAATATTCTTTAGTTTTTTTAAATGAAACTGAAATTTATATTTGAGTTGACATTGTAATGCACAGAAACACCTATATAGTTAAAGTCTTTATAAATATATATTTTTTAAAATATAACACTAACGTTGTTGTTAAATTTGATATAATAATTCGTATATTAATTTGATATAATATATTGACTATTTTGAATTATATGATAATATATAAATCTATTATAACGTCATAATCTCAGTCGTTTGAATGACTTCTACTCGCGAGTTACACATCAATAAAATTAAATATTATATATGGTTTAATATTATTTATAGTTGTATTTTAACTAATTTTTTAAAATATATTTGCTTAATGTTTTAATTTCTATCATTATTATTATTTAAAACATCAAACATTATTTTTTGATTTTAAAGGTAACAATATAATTATTTATATAGAGCTATTTTTAACTATTGTTATTATAAGTTATTTTAAGCTACTTATTTGAAATTTTTTAACGATTATATAAATATATTTAGGAAATATTTTAGTTAAACTGATATTACAATTTAGTTTTTGTATTTATCACTACAATTGATCACTTTTAACTATTTACAAAATAGTATTTGGTTTTTTTAGTGGAACTGAAATTTATATTTAAGTTGATACTGTAATGTTATATTTAAATTAACAATTTAAGTATTTTGTTCAAACTGTTCAAAAATTGTAGCTTTAAACTGATAATGGTTTACATGCAACAACATTTTAAATCTAATAAATTAAGTATAACATGTTAAAATTTAAAGACATAACTTTATAAATAGAAGTAAAGATATTATTTTTAAATTGAAAATTAATCTATTTATGATTACACTTTAGGTTTGATATTTATTTAACCTTATTAACCAACTTACAATCATTATTAGAAAGACACTACAATTTATCACTTTTAATTATTTATAAAATAATCTTTGGGTTGTTTAAGTTAAATAAAATTTGTATTTAAGTTGAGCCTATAATGTTATATTTAAATTAATAATTTAAGTATTTTATACAAATTGTTCAAAAATTATACCTTTAAAATGATAATGGTTACATTCAACAATATATTAAAACTAATAAATTAAGTATAATTTGTTAAAAGTTAAAAAACATAATTTTATAAGTAGAATTAAAGATATTATCTTAATATTGAAATTTAGTTTATATATGAATACATTTTAGATTTGGTATTTATTTAACCTAATTACCAAATTATAATTATTATTATAAAGAAAGTAAAAAGTCATGGAAGTTTCAAATGAATATGATGAAAGGAAAAAAGAATAGGGGTTTCAAATGAATGAGATTCAAGAAAAAATGCTAGCTTTATAAGTATGTATGATGAAAATTGTTAAAGCAAAGTACTTCTAGCCTAGCGGTATTAGGTGGTGCCCTCCCTCTTTGAGGTCGAAGGTTGAAGTCTCGTCGTAGACGTAGATGAAATTAGATGTTAGTTTATGACTATAATATATATTTCTATATGCCGGTTCATATAAATGAAAATCGATAAAAAAGTAAACTGGTAAATTCATAATTATTTAGATTTTTTAATTTGTCAAAAATACTAACAATTTAAGGTTTTTAACCACAATTAACGTGACACGTTTTTATAGTTATATTTAAGTGAGACTTTTTAAAAACAATAACGATCAATTTTGAAATTTTGTAAAAATACTATCTTTATTATCGATAACAAAGAATAAACAATCATGATAATGACATAAAATTGAGATACATAAATTTATATAAATTAAGGGTTAAAGATTTATTAAAATGCAATATAATTTGTTCTATAAGATACAATCTACTTGGGAATGATAATTTATATTCACAATTAAATACTGTTACGATCTAAATTTTAGATTCTGTGCATGTGGTCGAATCTTTTAGCAAATTATCTCGGGGCGCATTTATCTTGGGGAACTTAATATCTTAAATAATTTAAACTAATAAACTAAGCGTATATAAAAAAATTTAAACAAGAAGGAAATTGAAACATGCGAGTCAAACCGGTGACTCAACTCGAACAGAAGCTCTGCACATAGGACAACTCGAATGGGTAATCAACCACTTGTCGACACAGTCACAATGATAACAATGGCAGCAACTCTGCAACACCTTCACTTTATCCCCTTCTTCGAAAACTCCAAGGCAAATACTGCATTCTGAAGACTCATTCGTCTCCGAAGAACTCAAGCCCGTCGTCGTCGGAGACCGATGGTAAATAGTGATCGGGATGCTGTTGATCGTGGCTGCATCGAGACCTTGTGGCTGAGATGAAGGTGGCGAGTTCCGTGTAAGGGAGGAAGTGCTGACGGCGTTGTCGGCGGAGGAGGAGCGGGAGCGGACAACACAGCGAGCGTAGAGGAAGAAGATGAAAGTTATCAGGAGGATAATGGAAAAGAGGACGACTATGTAGAGAAGTGTGCGGCCGTGGATTTGGAAGTTATCGTCGTCGAGGTCGTCATCCTGCCAATGAAATGTTTGAGACCCATCGTTTGCCATTGCTTGAAGGTGGTCGGAGTTAGGTGGTGGCGTTAGTGTGGTATACCGGTGGATATGGCGACGGAGGTAGCATGGTTTTGGAGAGGAATGATATGATGGGATCTAGTAGGAAAAAATGGACGAGATTTGTTTTATTTAAGGGAAAATAATCGCCTTCCCATACTTAAAACTCCACTCTTTTTCTTATTATATTTTAAAATAAAACAATCTAAACTTTAACTTTATTGCCCTTTTGTTTATTTTAAGGAATACAAGTTTATAGATTTATATAAATATAAATTCGATAAATTGTAAGTATTACGTCTTATTATAAAGGTATTATCATTCATATTATCGCAAGAGTTTAGATCATGATTATTACATTCCATTAGTCATTTCAAGTTTGCTATTGTTTTGTATGCAAGTTATTTATTTTTATTTTTTTTGCTAAATATTGGTTTTAAGCAGGGTCGGTCCAAACGGTGGGCAACCCGGGCAACCGCCCAGAGCCCACGTCTCTAGGGGCCCAAAATTTATGGGCTATGTAGTGTATATTATTAAAAAAAAATTATTACCTAAATGATTTTTAGGGCTTAAAGTTAGTTCAAACTCAAATTAGCTCAAAAGATAAACAATTTGGCTTACTTGTTATTGCTAATCGACCACGAAGAATAAATGATATTTTTTTTAATCTTTATTTTATTTGTATTTGAGGGGCCCTTTTTTTCTTTTCGCCCCAGGCCTTATATACGTTTGGACCGGCCATGGTTTTAAGATTAATTAGTTGATGCTCAAATAAATAAAGGTTATGTTTAATTTGAGGGATAATGACTTAAAAAGCATAATATATTTTTTGATTTGTACACATTTAGTTATTGATTTTTTTTGTCCATATTTACTCTTTCAACTTGTTAAACTGTACATATTTAGTCCTTATGACCGGCTACTCCAGATAACCGATAAAAATGACTTAATAGGGTAATATATTTTTCACTTTGTACACATTTAGTGTTTAATATTTTTTGTACGTATTTAGTCCTTAATGTTTTTTTTGTTGCAACATAAGTCATTTTTGTTTTTGTACTCATTCAGTACTTATAAATTATTTCTTTAAGTTTTTCTCACAACATTATTCATGGGATAACCACATACTGGCGGGATAGGTTGACGTGATCTTGCTATATGTTGTAGGCCAAGATACCTAGTATGGACCAGTTGTAAGCTGTAGGCACGGAGACTCGAGAAGAGCGATTGGGTTAAGGCGGCATGCCGACAAACCTTGGGTATTCCAGTCTGATGACTGATTGGATCTATTGCGTGTTGGCATTCCAGTCGAATGACTAATTGGGCCAATGTATTCCAATCTGATGAGTATGAGCCCGTTATGCATAATAATACATTTGCTGTATCGGATATTTTGGGAAAAACTCACTAAACTTTCTATTTACCCAGTTGTTTATCTTTTCAGGTTTTATCGTTGATCGTGGGAAGATGAAGACATGACTGTACACACTCATCAACAATATTGAGGATTCCGTGTTTCTTATATTCGTCTGATTTTCGATAAATTTTGGAATAAATGTTTTTTCTTAATAATTGATTTATAATTAAAGAGTTTTGCCTTGTTTAAAAATAAAAAAAATTTGTTGTGAAAATGAGACGTTACACATAAACATCAATAACCGCACACACTTCATCAATGATTGTCCCACGTAAGATGTCGTGAGAAAAACCTAAAAAAATCATTCATAAGTACTAAATGAGTACAAAAACAAAAATGACTTATTTTGAAACAAAAAAATATTAAGGACTAAATGTGTACAAAATGAGAAATATATTACCCTATTAAGTCATTTTCCCGGCTAACCTGGAGTAACCGGTCATAAGGACTGAATGTGTACAGTTTAACAAGTTGAAGGGGTAAATATGGACGAAAAAAAAAATCAATGACTAAATATATACAAATCAAAAAATATATTACCCTTTTATATCCCTTAATTTGACTATAAAACCATTTGTTAGACATAAAAAAATGCCACGTTCATTAGCCAATGATGGTTCAAGTGGCGAAGTAGTTACCATGAAGCCACGATGTAACAACTAAGCAATGGATATATTAAATAAAAGAAATGTTTAATTGCAAGTTTTTATTTATTTTTTTGCTAAATATTGGTTTTAAGATTAAATAGTTAAAGCTCAAATAAATAAAGGTTATGTTTAATTTGACTATAAAACCATTTGTTAGACATAAAAAAATGTCACTTTCATTAACCAATGATGGTTCAAGTGGTGAAGTAGTTACCATGAATCCATGATGTAACAACTAAGCAATGGATATATTAAATAAAAGAAGTGTTTAATTAAATACTAATGCATTATAGCAATTGGCTGGATTCTTAGCATAAAACCATAAACTTTGTGGAGTATATAGGATTAACTAGAAATGTAACCCATGCGTGGCATGGGGTAGAGGTGTTTTAGTGTTTTTTGTTAATCTTAACATATAAATTTATTTTACTTTTTATTACAAAAAAAAATAAGATAAGACAATTGATAAATTCAAAATCATATTACAATGTAACTTATTTTACTTTCTATTGTAAAAAATAACATCACAATGTTATTATAAATGTAAAAATAAATTTTTTCATGACTCATTTATCTTATTCTAGCTCCCACCTCTAAATAGAATAACACGGTATGTAGAATTATGTGGCCTCTGAAGTAGTTGGTCTAAGACTACTAGTTTTCCACTCGCCTGAAAAAAAATCATTAACATTCGAAATTCATGAAAATCATTTATAACTTATAAATAAAACGAAAATATATATTTTTATTATAAGGGCACACCTTATGATTTGATGAGTCAAACATCATTCACACGTTGTCCACCAAAATTAGCATCAACATCAACATCAACATTTTATCAGCAACAACGTGACCTTTTGTATAATAGCCTAATACTTTTGTATATTAGTCGGTTAGATATTTTGTAATTATAGATAGCTTTGTATTTATATAATAGATATCTGATCTATAATCTTAGTGATTAGGATCAGACTACACCTAGATTAGATTACATCCCTTAAATAAAGGGATTCCGTTTTTTTCTTTTTGAACGACAAATACAATATATTCCTAAAATACTCATAAATCCACATATGCCTCAGACGAAACTTGAACCATCAACCTTAAGGAGGGAGAGCAACACCTGATACCGTTGGGCTAGAAGCCCTTTGGTGTTTATTGTATTAGTATATAGTCTTGCATTAAGGTAAAACCTTAATGTGCTGTGTGACTGTCTTTGTGACCGCTTTGTGCACTTGTTCTCTTTTTTAGAACATTTTTCTTAGTAAAAAAACATATTTGTGATTATCGTTGTTCTTTTGTTCTTATATATCATCTTTTCTTTGTGTTTATAATTGTTTGTATCTGATCAACGGAATTTCAATTGGTACCAGAGCAGGTTTTCTGATACATTCAAGATATAATGTCTTATTCCTTATATCTAAAATCCTCTACTGCAAACAAGATCTCTCAGTTTGATGAAGTAAGATATGCCATACAAAAATTTCTTCATCACAATTTTCATTTGATTCAGATTTGCGAATTAGCCCAAGAAATGATTGAAAAGCCAACTGTTGCATTAGATAGAGAAATGTCTTCTGCTGGTAAAGGGCTAAAAAGAAAAGGTCTAATATTCGTATCAGTAAATCCCACACTAAGGAATGTGGTTGTGATTCTAGCATACTTGACACTGATATATTCATCAAGCCTCTGATTGATTAGATTAGCTTGTCAAAGGAGAATACATTGTATGCTCAAATATAATAAGCACAATGTGTTATCTTCTCTCTTATTGCTTTTGTATCAGGATCTTTCGTCTTCATCCTAATGCTGACTAGCATTTCTTTCTCTTCAAAGAAAAGATCAGCTTGTCAAAGCTTTTCATTCCTTTGTTGTAGGGTCTGGTTGTTGAAGTTGGCTTTGCATCAGTTCCTTAACACTGGCTTCTTATAATATGAAGTTGATGGCCAGACTATGAGGCACGAAGTGTAGTATGGTCAACTCAAGAAAAGGAAGATGTGTGTCCGAACTTGTTTTCCTGGACACTCATTTTTCCCTCCTTCTGCAGCCAATTTATGTTGCAATGGGATATAGTGGATCTATATAGCATGAACCGACTAATATTCAGTGATGATATTTATGTCACACCTCTTCCCATCCGACATCCAAAGAACACATTGTCAAATCAATGGTTCTCGTCTCCTTTATAGCGATTCACAACTCTTTGTTTCTTCAAGTATCGTCCTGATGACTCACATAACTCGAAGGTTACAAAGATTGGAACCTTATAACTCTTTGGTTACAAAGACTCAATTTTGAACCTCTTATCCACTTGGTGGAAATGAAGTTTGGAATCCATCCGCAACACTTCAATATTTAAAGGCATTTTATATGTGTGATTTGATTTGATGTATTTGATCGTGTTTGTGTACTCTTTTATAGATAGTGCTGAGGAGCAGATAACTTGGAGAAAGGAACCTTTTTAATGGCCTTTCAAGTCAAAAGATTTGTTGGATCGGGTCTTTATTACTTTTCTGAAAAAGCTGGATGGTTATAGTTTTGAAAAACCTCCTTGTTTGATTAATTCTTTTGTTTTATTTATTTATTACTTTATTTGTTTTATTCTTTATTCTTTTACTATTTTCATTATTCCTTGTTAATAGAATTGTGAATCCTTAATTCTAGGCTACAAATCAACTTTATGATACAAAAATTAAACCACTTCTTGTTGATGAGATGACATTGTTTATGATTCACACTGATTTTACCACAGCATGAATGAAACATTCCTTTTCTCTTCCATAAATCTTCTCTATAGAACTTAATGATTGACTATGAAATACCACACACCGACAAAAGTTTGAAAAGTCCGTGTAACATCCAGTTTTGAGAAGTTTCTTATTTCAGAATTTTGGACAATAAATGGATCATGTAAAGGCCTTGGGCTTCAAGGGAATAAAGTTTAGACCCTATTGGATGTTGATAATAATGGTTATGTGATCCAAGCCCATGGTTTGTATTTTAGAGTCAAAGGGAAAATTGGGAAAAATGATGTTTTGGACGTCTTCCATGAATTACGGATTTTTTAGTTCGGCATTTTCTAATTAAAAATTAATTAAATAGAATCGTGTGGCTCTTTAATACATTTATGTGCATATAAAGGACACTGAATACAGAGTTGAAGCGAAGAAGTTATGACTGTTTAAAGTTGAAATGGAAATTAAAGGGTTTTGTCCTACACAGGACGTAGGAAAGTTACGTAGGGCGTAAATGCTGGAATATTGGATGTGGGTTTAATAACCTATATATAGCATAGGTCATGTTACACAGGGTGTAACGCGACAGATCAAAACCTTAATTCTTCGTTTTTGAGCCCTATTTAAGCTCTCTAACTTATGGGAAACCCTCTCATGACCAGCCTCCATCACCTAAGATCATCCCTTGAGAAACCTTAGCCTCATCTTACTTGTTTTTGAGCCTTGACATCATTCATGAGCTCATTCTTACATTCGAAGGTTGAATCTTAAAGAGCAAGGTGGTGGCAAAGTGTATAGAAGATTGGTTCAAGTATACATCCAACAAGGTTACTTCATTCCTGGAGCATTGTGAGTAAAAAGTTTCTAACTTGCCCATTGGTTTCATAGATCTAGTTAATTATCATATTTTCCATTTTTTAGTCCCTTGAGCTTGTGTTGTGGGAGTTGTAAGAACTCTAGCACCTTTTGACTTATATAGAACACTCGTGGGACTTATTGAACTTGGAAAGTTGTGTTTTGGTTCTTGTTCATTAAGCCATGCAAGTTATGTTAGATTTTTTGGTCATTTTGATGCATAAAATTTAGATCTTGAAAGTTTGTGACCTTGTTATGGATAAAGGTGGCAACTTTATTGTGACAACCCGAAATTTCTATCTTATACAACCATTTAATTCAATCAAAGTCAGACTCGTTTTTGCTATCTTTTAGCATTGCTTAGGGTCTGTTTGAGTGTTCTAAGCCTAGTGCATTCAAGGTTTGGGTTTAGGGATGAGTTAACTTAAGTGCAAAGTGTTACATTCGGGCCAAACACTACTTCATGAGGAGTGTACGTCCGTACATATGGGTGTATGGCCGTACACCCAAAGTGGCCGTGAACTCATGTTCATTTATGAGTTATGCACACATTTCTAGTCATTTGTTACATTTCCAAGTCAAGACAAGTCAACTCTCTCTCAAGTATCATCAAGCATTTCACCTTGATCTTCGAAAATGTAAGAATTCCTTCCATTTCTTAGTTGTTATCCTTCATGATCTAGTATCACCCTTTGATTTCATCCATGAAATTCATCTTTTTGGGTAGATCTTCAAGTATTCAACACTTTCACCAAGAACACCTACTTGTTCTTGGGTCGTGAACTCTATAGGAGCCTTCAAAAGGGTGAGTTTCTCTTCTATCTTCTAGTTAGGCTTGTGAATCACTTGATTTCTAGCCTTGAATCCTCATCTAATGCAATATCTTCAAGGGTGTACGACCGTACACACCTCATATGGCCGTAAACCCTTATTAAATGCATGATATGGCCTTAAACTCACCTCATGTCCCAACTTAGGATCTTAAACACTTAGTGGATGCTAGATAGGGCCTTAAAACACCCTTTTGCACACTTCTTCCATGAGTGTACGACCGTACACTCCATGACCGTACACCTATGTGGTCGTACACACAATGGTCGTACACACCTTGGCCGTACACACACTTGTGTGGCCGTACACCCCTTTGATGCAATCATATGTGATTGTAACACTTCAATATAAGTGTTTCCTAGTCCTTAAGGTGGTTTACTTGCATGATTAGATGTGTATACACTAATTATATACATATATATGTCATTATATGCTTAATAGGATCCGTTTGTGCTTGAGGCTTCACTTGACACTTAACATCCTATAATGATCTTACATTCGTATAACTCACTACAGGTGAGTTCATACCCTTAACTTATCTTTTAAATGATTTTAAATGCTTTTAGGGGGGGGGGGTACAAGTAGAAACATTTTAGTTATTATATCAATCACATGTGACTAATAATTGCCAACAAGTGGATTTCTTATACTACAAAACTGTGTTATCAAAGAAACGATTTCAAAACCTTTTTATAAACTAACATCAAGTCATTTGTAACCATTCAAATGGTTAAAATTCCTTTTTATGTTTAAAACTCTTTTACATGCTAAACTCTTTTATTAAAACCCTTTTAAACTTATATATTGGCAAAATCATGTCTGTATATATATATATATATATATATATATATATATATATATATATATATATATATTGTTATATAAGTAAGGTTGAAAGGGCTTAGGACTGATAGCTCACTTTATTTCCTGTTACTTGTTTGGTTGTGGACTTAGGGTATCCAGTTGTTTGTCCGAGTGTCGTTTAAATCTTTGTTATATATTATGTATATGTGTATAGATATAAAGGTTCTTACATCAGTACATCACCTTTGGGTAGCAAAGGTGTACAAACATACTCAGTCACTCAAACAACATTACTAGTAAACTATAATAGGTGTAGTTTAGGGGATCACTACTCACTATTTCTAGTACAATGAAACATACAAGAGTCAGTTCATACATGATTCAGTTCAAACATACTATAATGAGAAACAAAGAGAACATACACTACACTATACAAAGAGAACATACACTACACTATACAAAGAGAACATACAATACACTAGAACAGATAGAACACTATACAAATACAAGAACACTATAAACTTAATGTGAGCCACTACTTCATGGCATGGCAATATACTGTTGTGTCATGTTTTGTAACCAGATTCTCCTGGAGGGAGAGCGTGAATTGGTGTATAGAACTATACGAGACTGACTATCCTACACCTTACTGCTAGCTACAGTGGGACCTGCAGGTGTACGGGTAACTAATGTCATACCTTTTCAATGTCTTTGAATATCGTGTTTTAACTAGTCGATCAAGCACGGTTACAACTATATCACATTTTACCTTAACTAATCAATTGATTTAAGGTAGTTAGTTCAACGGTAGTTACTATATACAATACTACAAGTACATCTTTATTATTTTCCCATTACATTCAAATTGTGATCTTCTCACATAAATGGTAATGTAAACTATATTTTTGATAAATGATAGTCTGTCTTTGGGAAAACACTCACTTTTACAAAGAAACAAACATACAGAACAGTCGTGTCTTAGCAGAAGACTACATTTCAGTTAAAGTAGAAAACATAGGATTTTCTAGGAGATACAAACATTTACAAACAAACATTTGCAAAAAAACATTTACAAACACTTTCATTAAACATATACAACAACTGACACTAAATACTTATGAACTCACCAGCTTTAATGCTGATCTACTCTTTCAAAATAACTTGTATTCTCAGGTCACCAGTAGACAGGTACACTAGACCAGGTTTTGAGAAGACGGAGCAGATACAAGACTCGTCTTTTATTTTGATTCATATTTTGGTGTCTATCAAACTATACACAAAACACAATTGTATTAAATTATATTATTAATGCAAGGGATGATGTTGTTGCTTGTTTACTATTATGCATTGATATGATACTGTACATGATGTCCTCTGCCCTCGAATGTTTCCACCATTCAGGTTTGGGGGTGCGACAGATTGGTATCAAAGCTTTTTTTTATAGTGAATCAAGTATATCAAACCATAAAAGATATACAAACTATAAACACAACGGGATTAAAATACTCAGACCAAGAGTTTATACTTTTTAAATAATAAAATATTTAACTAAAGTATACATACCTGCATTCAAAAATACATTTGCTTTTTCTTTGCAGAATCTCTCTCTCTCTCTCTATATATATATATATATATATATATATATATATATATATATATATGTGTGTGTGTGTGTGTGTGTGTGTGTGGATTCCAGCCAATCTCCTTTATATTTGGCGTCTTTCTAATGAATTTATCCATCGACTTCATCTCCACACTCTTTAACTGTGTTCCTCTATCTCCACACTTTATCTCTACACCTTTTCACTGCTCAAGAAAAACCATAAACTCCGCCTTCAACCACCTGTTTTACTATATTTCTTCTCCACCATTGACCACTTTCACCATCGTCACCTCCACTGATACCACCATCTCATGTCTTTCTTTGTAAACACTTTAATGTTTAAACCACACAATCCCTACTCAAAGGATTCATCCCATAATTGTTACCACCTTCGACCACCAAGATTCGCCATAATCGTCGCGCCCACCAAGAGCCGCTATTGTCTCTGCCGCTTCAACCACCGCTATCATCGCGAAAATAACTCTTTGTTTCGGCCCTCTCCTATATGCTGCGTCATTGTGTTCATTAAATAATCACTACCATATCGTCTCCATTAACCAGCCATCATCTGTGCCGATATACACCATCACACCATGGCCCTAATATTACACACATTTTTCCTTCCGCCTACAATCGTCTACAACTACCTGCATCAGACCATCCCACCTTAAAACCTAGACCCAAGCGAGCCTGCTTCGTTCAACCCCTTATCTTTAAAACAACCAACCTCAAATAGTTTGGCCACCACTACAGCCGCTCTGCCTCCTTATGTCTCCATCGCCACCAAGGTACATAAATCACAACTCTATCTTTATATGTATTTTATTTTACTGGAATCTTTTAACGTATATCATCCATTAGCGACAGGTGGAAGTTTCCCAAAAGTCAACTATCTTCTCACATCGAATTTTGGTTTACATCTGTAACGCTCCAAAAATCATATAAATTTTAAAATTTTAAAATCAACCACTAATCATCATTACTTACAAAAAGAGCTATTGTTTCATAAGTATTATTCAAAATTAGCGTTTTCCCAAGATCTAATAACAAAAAACAGGAAGATGTGCACGATCACACCTTCGTTTTCTTGCGGTCATTCGAATTACCTGAAATAATAAACTGAAACTATAAGCCAAAGCTTACTGAGTTCCCCTAAAGTACCATCACACCACATATAAAAATACATAAATTAGCATGTTGGGTCCACTGCCTCCCGGTTGGATTGCCCTGCGTACCACATACTGGATCCACAAGCTCCCGGTTGGATTATCCTTGGCCCATAACCTCCCGATTGGAATGCCCTGACCCACAACTTCCCGGTTGGATTGCTCCGGTCTGTTGACTGACAACACTTAGCATAGTTTCAACCTCAACATAACATGTCAACATATAACATATAATATATATTCAACACACATATAATTATACAGTCAGTAATCACAGGTAGTCATATAGATCTACCAGTCTAACATATATTAGTAACTATCCGATAATCAAGCAGTTCTATCGCATACTCAATATATCATAACTCAGTGTCTAACAGGCTATCAATATATTGGGCCGCCCTTGGTGCCTTCGTCCC
Source organism: Lactuca sativa (assembly GCF_002870075.4). Lineage (NCBI taxonomy): Eukaryota > Viridiplantae > Streptophyta > Magnoliopsida > Asterales > Asteraceae > Lactuca > Lactuca sativa. The sequence goes on along the minus strand of NC_056631.2, from coordinate 85,991,018 downwards.
GCAAGTACAGTTAAACGGAACTAGTACTTAAGCTTAGATAATAATCCCAAGTCCTAAAATTTTTAAACAACTCTTAGGTCAACATTGGTCAAAGGTCAAAGTCAACAACTCAACCACGTGAACCCATCTGAGTACACTGGGCGTACTCAGCAGAACTAGGGGCGTACTCGATAGTTGACCAGGAATGGGTCTTGACCACGTACGCGCAGTGTACCAATTGGTATGGCCAACATACGCAGCTGAACTTCTTCTTAATGAAATAAGTGCTTAATACATAATCTTATATGTCCAAATTGCAGATCCAAGTCCTGAATATCATTTTTGACCATAAATTTTCCAACTGTATGGTCTTGCACGGCCAAAAAGTGCTAAATGCTAGAAACCCCAATATTTTAAACGATTAAGACCACCAAACACATGCATGGGGAAGAATTAAGAGCCCAAAACATATTTATATGCTTCTAAACTTCTCAAAATGTATGAAAGGACAATTTAAATGGGCTAGACCATCTCATACTAAAAAAGGTCAAGACTTGGGACCAAAATGCTGATGAATCAAGAACTTAGCAAGATCTAAGGAATTACAAGCCAAGTTTAAAGCTTTATACCTCTTGGAGGTTGCTAGATAGGTGAAGATCCCAGATCCAAAGCTCCTTTAAGCTTCCAAGCTGGTTCTACTTCCTTCTTTCTCCTTCAAGACAACCAAAAAGACACACAAGGGTGAAGAATTCTTAAACAAGTAGTTAGAGTTTGCTAAGACCGTATGGACGTGTTGGAGGCTGATGAGAGATGAGGCTTAGAGGCCATAAAGGTGGTAAAATATGGTCTAAACCCCAAAATTTAGGGTTTGTGGCTCAGATACATACGCCCCCGTGTATGCTAGGTACACCCAATGTACTTGAGCCCGCCTCAATAATTACAAATGCCACTATGGGCCATTTTTCAAGACTTATCCTGCACAAGGGCTAAAATGCAATAACTATACATACTTAGGATTAAAATTGAAAACACCTAATCATCGGAATTTTATAGTTCACCCCCACTTGAACTAGACTTCGTCCTCAAACTCCGTTGGTGCGAATAAGTTTGGAAATGTTCACGCATATTTGACTCGGGTTTTTAAGTCCATTCAGATCCCTTCTGATGTTGCCATTGAACTTTGACTAATGATACTACTTTGTTGTGCAAAGTATTCGTCCTTCGGTCTAGGATTTCCACTGGTCTCTTCACATAATTCAGGCGACCATCAACCTGAATATCCCCTAAGAGAACAACTACTGAATCATCTGACACACACTTCCAAAGCTGCGAAATATGGAAAGTGTTGTGGATCTGGTTGAGCTTCTCAGGCAAATCCAATCTATATGCTACCTTGCAAACCCTAGCTACCACCTGAAACGACTCAATATATCGGAGCCCTAACTTTCTCCTTTTCCTGAAACGTATTACACCCTTCCAGGGTGATACCTTCAGAAAAACCATGTCTCTGACCTGGAACTCCAACTCGGATCGCTGCTTGTCGGCATAACTCTTCTATCGACTCTAAGTTGTATAAAGTCTCTGTCTGATCTGTTGAATGAGCTCTATCGTCTAAAGGACTACCTCATCCCTTCCCATGACCCTATGACCAACCTCTCCCCAAATCACAAGTGTGTGAAACTTCCTCCCATAGAGGAGCTCGAAAGGCGGTGTACCGATACTGGAGTGGTAGCTGTTGCTGTACGAGAACTCAACTAAAGGATGGCAGGAGTCCCAACTCCCACCAAAATCAATGACACAAGCTCTCAACATGTCCTGGAGTGTGTGAATAGTCCACTCACTCTCACCATCCATCTGCGGATGATAAGTAGTGCTGAGATGCAATCTCGTACCTAGTTCCCAGGAACTGGACCTCTCGTAACCAAAACTTACACTTCGAGAGCTTGGCATATAGTCATTCTCGCCTTAACACACCCAAAAGATCTCGAAGGTGCTCCTTATGCTACTCCATGGTCTTGGAATATACCAAGATATCATCAATAAAAACAATGACTGATAGATCGAGCATCGACCTGCATACCCCATTCATCAAATCCATAAAAGCCGCAGGCTTATTCGTGAACCCAAATGGCACCACCATGAACTCGTAATGACCATAACGAGTCCGAAACACGGTGTTCTCCACATCCTTCTCTCTGAACCTCATCTGATGATACCCTGAACTCAATTCAATCTTAGAGAACCGAGACGCACCTTGCAACTGATCGAAGAGGTCATCAGTCCGTGGAAGGGTATAACGGTTCTTCATCGTAAACTTGTTTAACTCCTGGTAATCAATATACATCCGGTGTGAACTATCATTCTTCTTGACGAACAAAATTGGCGCTCCCTACGACAAACGAATCAGTCTAATAAGTTGCTTGCCCATCAGCTCCTAAAGCCGAGAGGACAACTCTTTCATCTCATTTGGTGCAAAACGGTACGACGCCTTAGCAATAGGGGCTGCACCCGGAACCACATCAATCCTAAACATGAACTGCCTCTCTGTAGGCACACCAGGAAACTCCTCCGGGATTACATCAGCAAAGTCTCTAACCATGGGCACCTCTGAAATCGAAACCTAGTTCCCGCCTCAGGAATCAACCACATAAGCAAGATAACCAATACACCCGTGCTGAATATAATGTCATGCTTTAGCAGCAGAACAATAGATTGATCCCAATCCGGTACCCTCTCCTTAAATAAGCAGTTCTCCCCTACTTGGGGTTCGAACTATTACCCGCTGACCCTTGCAATCGATCATAGCCCTGAATCTACTCAGCTAGTCCATCCCTACAATCACTCACACGTATCCCATGGAAATAGGAATCAGATCAATCGAGTAAGGAGCCCCATAAATCTCCAGAACACAATTCTAGAAAACACTCGATGTAGAAATCCTATGTTCATCGGCGATAGAAATCTGCAACTTACACTCCAACTCTCCAAGGGTCATATTGAACCTCATACTAAAGGACTGAGATACAAAGGACTGAATCGCACCTGAGTCGAATAACAAAAGAGCATGCAAAGAATTTAATAAGAAGGTACCTATCAGAAACATAAACAGAAGCGTACCATAACATAACTGAAAGAAAAGTAAATAGAAACATATTAGTAATGACGTACGGCGCCTCCCTGGTCTCCTCTATAGTGAGCTGGAAAGCACGACCTCGAGTCCTCGGCGGCTCTGCCCTACCATGGCGTCTATCTGTATTCCTCGGGGTAGCAGTAGGTGGTTCCTGAACTGGTCTAGCAGCAAGTAAGGGACATTGGGCCTTCACGTGACCCAACTTCTCACAATGATTATAGATCCTACTGCTCATCGAAGAAGCTGGATGGCGAAAATCCTTCGCAAAATGTCCCTCTCAGTCGGAATAGTGGCATGCATAAGAAGAAGACCAACAAACACCCTCACGAACCTTACTGCACTTTCCATAAGTGCGGCCCCTCTGTTCCCCACATCTTGAATCAGCGAGCTTGAACCACTTCACCGCAGGTTATGACTGCATATGAGCTTGCGTTATCTCCTTCACCTAGAGCTCCATCTCAATCTCCTGCCTCTTCGTGGCCTCCTATAGCTCCACATGTATACCATAACGCTAAGAGGACACAAAATGGCAGATTTCCCTCTTGACCATGCTCAGCTACTGAGTCATCTGAACTTGCTAAGAAGCAGCAAACTCATGACAAAACAGAGATCTCTCAGGAAACATCTTGGTGATCTCAGTCACCGACTCAGTCTCCTGCCTTAGGTCCACTCCCGGGTCAACCTCTCCCTCTCTACAATTGGAACATATCTCATGTGAAACATCTTAGAACACTGCTCACATGTCATAACAACCCTCTGCTAAGGAGTGTACGAGCCAGTCACTAATCTCCACCACTCTTTCGCCCCTGACTAAAGAAGGTTCAGGTCGCACTTGACCTTCATGTCAGCAGGGGAGGAGCACGTAAAGAAACACCCCTAGACATCGAATAACCACCTCATCGTGATGATCAAATCCTGAACTCTATCAAAGACCGGAGGCTTCGTATTATCGAAGTCTCGGTACTGGAAAGCTCTCTCTCCATGAACCCTAGAGGCTACAATAGCCATCGTAGCTGTAGCAACAACAACCTCAGAAAGTGCAGCATCACGATCGTTGAAAAGCTAAATCTTGGCGGTCTTGATAGACCCAAACAACTCCTCTATCGATCCTCGGAGAGTAGTAACAGCCTCAGCAAAAATCAACTCCCTAATCCGATCCTCAGCCAGCCCTGGCCTATTCTGGCCTCTCGCTCCGTCCCCTGAACCTGATCCCTTCGTGAGCACCATACAGAAAATAAACCAGAAAATAACAGACAAGACACATTTCATACCATACGAGCTATTCTACATACCAAAACCCTAGGGGTTGTGACTCCCTGCTACACGTACAATCCTTATGCTTCCGATAGTACAAGCCCATACTACCTTCCACACCTACCCGTATTTGTCTTTGAAGATCATTAAAATGACCCTAACAACACACACTAGGATACACATACAAGCTATTCTCACTCCTTAGGGAATGGCTAAACATTCCTCAACTAGCAGGCTGCTCACACATAATGAAGGGTCCAGTTTGTGGTTTGGTCTAGGCTTTCTATTCTATAAGGTCTATTGAGTCATTTTATGTATTTTGGGTGTTTACGGACAGGGTTGATGTTTACGGCCGTAAACCCTGTTTACGGCCAATGTCTTCTATATATAGGGCTTGTCTAGGTCATTTGTTGGTTGTTGTTCATCTAGTGTTCACGAACAAGAGCTTCCACCTCAACTATCATTTGCTGACCGGGATCAAATTCATCCAGAAGAAGTGGAAAAGATGGATATTACATGGAAAATAGCTATGGCAGTGTTCAGGGCGAAGCAGTTCGCAAAGAAGACATGAAAGAATAACTGGGGAATGAATGCTGACAAGAAAGTGGGGTTTAACAAAGGAAAGATGCGATGCTTCAACTGTCACGAGCCAGGTCATTTTGCTTGTGAGTGCCCGAAACCAGATCGAAGGAGGAACAATGACAGAACGATGGTTGCTGTGGGAAATAATCGTGGAGGTGCCACGGTCAACAGTGAGACTGCAATGGTTGCTCAGTCTTTTGACTGGGAGGACCAAATTCAAGCCCTGAATATTTCAAGACCTGAAAATGCTCACTTGGCCCAAGTCAATGATGATGTTCCTATGAAGAATGATGAGACTGATCTAGAAGAAAAGATGATGGAGTTGGAGTTTGCCCTAATGGTATCTTCTACTTCCGAATACAAGACAAATGAGGTAAGTTTATCTTCTTGTTCTCAAGCATGTATTGATTATGTTAAAATTCTTCGTGAAGAGATAGAATCATTACGTAGGGCAGTCGAGGACCTAAAATATGAGGTTTATCAACTCAGGGAAGGACAGAAACCCCTAAAGGACCAATTAGAAGCAAAGGTCAAAGACTTTAGGAGACTTCAGGGAGACTATAGTAATAAATCTGAAAACTATGACTATGTCAAGAGACAACTTGCTGAGTTGACTACTGAGCTTGACACATTAAAAGGCAAATTTGAAACTGCAAATTTTGATTTTATAAAATTTGATGTGTCAAGCGAAGTAGTTGCCAACATGATAGACCATTGCATGAAATTTAAACATAATCAGTCAAAGGGTTTAGGGTATGATAAAGTGCCTCCTCCTTTCAATCACACATATCAGTATCACCCTTTGACTAAAGAGGAGATTGCCAATGAACCATTCATGGTTTATGGCAAACTAACTAGTTTTGTTTCAGGAGGAATTATTAATACTAAAAGTACTAATGTTTCTACTTCTCCTGCAGATCAATCCTTAGATCAGTCAAAGCACGAAGTTGAAGAATATGTTTCTGATAATAAAACTATGTCTAGACTTGATAATAAAACTGTGTCTGAACCTGCTGTTTCTGTTTTGAATGAAAAATTTAATGTTTCTAATGTTAAAATTGATGATACTGCATAGGATCCTGTTAAGTTGATATTTTTTGACATATTTGATGATTTGTTTGATAATCCTGATACTTCTGATGATTCGGTTACAAGCACACCCATTCCACAAGCCACACAACCTGATGCACTCTCACTTATTGCATAATCTGGTTCTTTCACATGTTCTTATGGGAAAAGTAAGTGTGTCATTAAAGAAAATATATCTAAAAAAGCTAGTACCAGTTTCAATAACAATAAACAGACTTGTTTCAATTATGGTACTGGTGGTCATATTGCTAGAAAAGTCCAAATAGGGCTTTTGTGCATTATCTGTCACCAAGAGGAGAGAATGAGTCTAGAGGAAGGTCTTTAACTAGAAAGTTCTCAAGAGCTCATTCTCGAGATGATGATTGGAAGAATGATCAAAATAAGTAAAATGCATTTTTTTTTCAAAAGAATAAACAGGTTTTTAATAACAAAGTCACAAACAGTTTGCCAAAATTGAACAAGGCTCCGCCAAGATCGGTTTCTTCAAAGAGCAGTTCTGGGTCTTTAACCACATCTGGTAGAAAATCAAATTGCTCAATGCAAACTGAAAAGAAAAATGTTTCAAAATCACCTGTGATTGTTAAGAAACCTAAATATCAGTGGATGCCCAAATTAACTTCCAACCAATCATCGTCATCATCTGAAAGTGTTTCACATGATGATTCCAAGTTGAATGTTTCAAAGGATAATTCTGTGAATGTGAAGGGTCAACCCAGGAAAGTGATGACCTGGGTCCCCAAATCTAAATAATTTCGCTCATCTTGTAGGGACAGTTGCGGAGGAATCTCGTCAGACCTTGGTATGTCGACAACGGCTACTCCCGGCACATGACTAGAGAGATCTCCCAATTGCACAACATTCAATCTTTTAATGGGGGTTATGTTTCCTTTGCGGGTGGAGAAGGTGGTAAAATCACTCAGAGAGGAACCATAACAAACGGAGTGCTAAGTTTCGAGAATGTCAACTTTGCTCCTGAGTTAAAACATTGCTTGTTGAGTATTTCTCAAATTTGTGATAAAGGATATTCAACGCATTTTACTGATAAGAGTGCATGATCCTTAAGCCATGCATTGTCATCCTGGAAGAGTGGATCCTTGTCAAATCAAAGCGTGATGGAAATGAATATATCATAGATATGAACAGTAACATTCCTGAACAAGTCACATGCCTCTTTTCGAAGGTCTCAGAACAAAATGCAATGTTGTGGCACCGACGACTCGGTCATGGTAACGCTAAGAATCTGAATCGTCTTGCAAAAAAAATGAGATGCTACGTGGTTTACTTGTCAGAGACTTTGTAACCTTTGAGAAGTGTGTGTCATGCGCTCAGGGAAAGCATCATAGAAAGCCACACCGGCCAAAACAGGTTAATTCTATCAGCAAGGTGCTCCAATTATTGCACATGGACTTATTTAGTTCGGTCAATGTCCTAAGCATCAACAGAAACTCGTATTATCTGGTTGTGATCGATGATTTCTCTCTTTTTACATGGGTTTTCTTCTTATCCCACAAAGTTGAGGTTGCTGATTTGGTAAAGAAGTTCCTTGTGATGATTGAAAACCAAACTAACAACCGGGTGAAGGCGCTTCGCACTGATAATGGAACAAAATTCAAGAATGCAGTTCTTGATCACATTTGTGCAGAAAAGGGAATTGTGCGTCAATACAACTCTGTTCATACACCTCAACAAAATGGTGTTGCTGAACGGAGAAATAGAACATTGAAAGACGCTACAAGGACGATGCTTTGTGAATCCAAGTTACCTGTTTTCTTTTGGGCTGAGGAGATTACCACTGCTTGCTACATTCAGAATCTTGTTTTGATCAACAAAGCCCAGATAAAGACTCCGTACGAAATTCTTTATGGTCCTAAGCCTTCAGTTAGTCACTTCTGTGTATTTGGCTGCCCTTGCACCCTTCTTCACCTAGAGTCCAACCCAAAATTTAATGCAAAAGCCGATGTTTGTTACTTCGTGGGGTATGTTGCTCGCATTGCATATAGGGTTTACAACAAGAAGACGAAGCAGATTGTAGAATCCTTCGATGTGTGCTGGTTAGAGGAAAATAAAATAGATGCTAGAGTGGGACCTGATTAGCTGTTTGATTACACATCGTTATTCAAGTCCTTAAATGTGTCTTCAGATGGTTCATCTGGTTATTCCTCTGGTTCGAAGATTGCTCCTGAAGATGAAGACGAAGAAGTTGTTTACAGACCTCCACCGATATCCTCTTCACTTCCTTAGGGGGAGTCATCTGTTCCACTTACTAGTCTAAAATATCACGCTCAACATGATGCTCCAGATGCTGATGCTACACCTCTTACTCCTGTTAAAAGAGAGTTTATGTCTAGAGATGCTTCCGCTGTTACTTCAACTTTCATGGAACTACTCGTTCCTGAACAAATTGCTAATGAGTATGTAGCAGATCCATCAAATGAGACAGGTTCATCTGATGTGGAACATTCAGCAAAGGATGGAGTTATCAACATTCACAATCTTCCAGTTTCCCTCAATGACATCATCCAGGAGACACCCTCACGTATTCAATGCGATCTTCCGATCGAGAATGTCATTGGCCAGCTGGGTGATGGTGTTAAAACTAGAAGTCAGAGTGGAGATGTAAACACATGTCTCTATTCTTGGTTTATCTCTCAAATAGAGCCAAAGAACATTCAAATGGATTTGAATGAGTCCAGCTGGGTAGCTGCTATGCAGAAAGAGCTGAAATAATTTGAAAAACTCAGGGTTTGAACACTGGTTGAATTACCTAAGGGCAACAAGTCTCTTGACACACGTTGGGTATACCGCAATAAGCAGGATTATTCTGGAGTCATAGTGCGCAATAAGGCAATACTGGTGGTTCGTGGGTTTAGATAGATCGAGGGTCTTGACTACACAGAGGTTTATGCTCCCGTAGCTCACTTGGAGGCTGTCCGTATCTTCCTTGAATATGCTTTAATCATGAACTTCACAGTTTATCGTATGGATGTTAAGACATCTTTCTTGTATGGCAAGGTGAAGGAAGAAATTTATGTTGATCAACCTCCTGGTTTTGTTAACTTGAAGTTTCATAATCATGTCTACAAGTTAGACATGGCGTTGTATGGGTTACATCAGGCTCCTTGAGCATGGTATGTGACTCTTACAAAGCACTTGCTCGAGCATGGATACTCTCATGGCACTATCAATCAAAATTTATTCATCAAGCATGTGGGTAATGATCAGATTCTAGTCCAAATCTATGGTGACGACATTATCTACGGGTCTACCAGTCCGCAGCTATGTAAAGAGTTCGAAGGCGTGATGAAAAAGAGGTTTGAGATGAGTTCGTTATGTAATGCCCCAATCCTCAGGTACTAATTAATTAAGAATTTATGGATGAAGCTCTACTCGACGAGTTGGTCGACCTACTCGTCGAGTAGGAGCGGGGTGAGAACACGTGTATAGTGACCTACTCGGCGATTCCACTTTGGGACTCGGCGAGTAGGAGCTGGCAGATGAAACCCAAAATCCTGGGGTTTACACCCCTATTTAAAGGAGCCTCAGCCTCCTTTGGGCCTCCTTACAGTCTTTGAGAGCCCTTAAAACCCTAATTCGTGTGTGTGTGCCTTGGTGTGGGTTTGAAGCTTGGAAAAGAGGATCTTGGAGGAAGGAAGCTAAGAGTGCAAAGGAAATTGAAGCAAGAAAGGAGTGGGAAGAGGGTTTTGCCTCAGCTAGCATCTTTTGAAGTTATCGAAGGGCCATTCTTACTTCCTTTTCTTCCCTTTTGTTGAGCTCTAGGGCTTTTTATGGATTTTTAAGTTGGGATGATGAGCTATGGGCTAGATCTGAAGTTGTAACTTCACATCTGGACCCTCCTTGGATACTAGAGTCATAAAGTTGTTGTATTGGTTGTGGTTGAAGACCCTCTTGGAATAGATGCTCCATTAAGAACTTAAAATAGACATTTGGAGCCTTTATAACCATGCATGCACGTAAAGTTTGCAACTTTACGTGGTAAGTATGCCCTAGAAGCTTGGATCTGTGATTTGCAGCCGCTGCATGGCTTAAAACAAGTCTGTATGGAAAGAGGACTGGATGGACTCGACGAGTCGCAAGGATGACTCGGCGAGTCACATGAAGATGGTCATTGAACTCGGCGAGTTGGATGAACAACTCGGCGAGTCCGATGAAGATCACCAAAAAACTCGACGAGTTGAAGAACAACTCGGTGAGTCGGATGGATTTTCCCTAGGATATGCATGCGTGTGTACCCATCGAGTTGCAAGGAGGAAACTCGACGGATGGCCTTAAGGATTGATCAGGATTCGAAGGAACTCGAATAGTCACTCCGATGACTCGGCGAGTTGGAATGTGCTCCATGGACTCGACGAGTGGCCGAGTGTACTCGTCAAGTTGAGGTCAACATGGACTGTTGACCTTCACTAAGTATTTTGACCTTGATCAGGAATTAGTAAGAGGTTATGGGGTGTCTCATAAGAGTAAGAACTTATGAGTATATTGTGCTATGGTTTTAGGTGGTGGAGCCGGTGTCAAGTGATCCGATAGTTGGAGTTTGCATTTCGAATCGACATCTGCGTGGTAAGTTATCCTCACTATATCGATAGGGTCTACGACACCAAGGCCGACCCTTTATGATTTACATCCTGGATTAGGATGGTTGCTTTGTTATTGCCATGTTAGATTTCATCCTGGTTTAGGATGGGTGTTATGTTATTGCTATGTTAGAATTCATCCTGTTTAGGATGGTTGTTATGCTAGAGATCGGTTAGATCGGTTGTCATGGTATGCTACATATGATTCTGATCTGTTAGATCGAAATCAGGAAAGATAGTATGTTATTCTTTTAGGATCCGTAAGGATTGGTATGTTAGTGACCTGTTAAGTCGATGCTCTAGTTACGAGTGAAACTCTATGATTGATGGTAAATGAGATAGATATGTTTGCTATGTGTATGTGCCAGTATATGATAGTATGCGTACATGGTTAGTTGCTTGTTGGTTGAGTTAAGGCGGTCCTACTTTGTGTTGAAGGCCAACACACCCTCTGAGCGGTCCGAGGAGACTATAGGCCCACGTGGCGGACCAGTCATGCTGAAGGCTCGGGATAGATTTTGATAGACTGTAGGCCCAGTAGGGTGGACCAGTCCGGCCGATGGCCCAGTATGTATGTTGTTTGATTGGTCGTTATGGCTATGGTTTCTGCCAGCGTAGTATTGGTATTTTGGGGTTAGCTCACTAAGCCCTCGGGCTTACAATTTTCAGTTTATTGTTTCAGGTACTTCAGGAGAGCAAGGGAAGGCGAAGACGTGACCGTACCGCACCTCATCCTCATGATCTATTTTGGGACACTCTTATGATAAATGAATTGGAAATGTTTTGTAAAAACAATTACTATTTGAATCTTTTGTTAGTATTAAAAGTTTAAATCTGGCGTAAATTTTATGGGTGTTATAAGTTGGTATCAGAGCCTTGGTTTGAGTGAATTGGAGGAACACTCGTGTGAATCCAGTCTCAAATCAAGGAGATTTTCAGAAAATAAGTTTTAAAATGGTTTTCAAAATAAAGGATGGAGGATGCAAAGGGTACGATCAGCCGGAGCCTGTAAGTAAGCCCCAAAATACCATACAGTTATTTGATATTCTGATATGTTAGAACAACATGCTAGTGCTAGGCTAGGGATTTTCAGGAATCGCATGATAGATTGGCCTGATTATATGATACCTATTAACCTAGGGTTTATTGTATACTGGATTGACATCATAACTGTAGATGTTTAGTGTATGCATCACGGCTGTGTGTAGTCACGATCTTATAGCCTGAGAATGTCCGATTCGACCTTAGTGTTGGATCGAATACTCAAAAGTCTATCGGGTCCAGCGCTATGTGCAGCTAGTGTACACTAGCGCTGCAGGGGATGATGGAAGTTTCATGGATGTGTGAGTGGTGCAGAACTGCATGATCAGTTGCTAGTTAGGCGATGTCCCCTGTTAGTGAGGGTTGAGCGCATATTATGTTGAAAATAGTTTAGGGCGTTGTGGTGATACTTGAGACAAATATGGGTAGGTGTGGAAGGTAGTAGGGGCCCATACTACTGAAAGTACAGGACCCATACGCGTATCAAGGAAGCCACAACCCCTATGGATTGAGGGTAATTGGTCTTCCGTCATTATATGATTTGTCTGAGACATTGAGTGTGTTTGCAGTATGGTGGTGACGAGACGTGTTGCTTCGGGATCCGGATCAGGATCAGGATCAGGATCAGGATTAGGGTCAAGAGACGGAGGATTGGAGGTGCCGGTAGCACCTGAGCCTGTGGTTCAGATAGGGACTGAGGAGTTGGATGCCCGGATTTGGGAGATCATGCACGACGAGATTGCTGCTGCGTTTCGAACACAGCTGCCAGGGATGTTTGGGTCGATTAAGACCACGATGGTCGAGTATTTTGATGAGCAGTATGCCGCTCTACCAAAGACAGCTGCCGTTGTAGCCACTTCGGTTGTAACTGCTGCAGGGGTTGGAGGAAGAGACGACAGGGCTTTCCAGTACCGGGACTTCGACAATACGAAGCCCCCGACATTTGATGGTACACAGGATGCTATTCGGGCTATGAGGTGGTTATTTGATGTGGAGGGATGTTTCTTTACGTGTTCATGCCCTGCTGACCAGAAGGTTAGGTGTGCCCTGAACCTGCTGAGGCTTGGGGCGAAGGACCGGTGGAGGCTGATGACTGGGTTGTATACTGATGATCAGAGGGCTGCTATTACCTGGGAGCAGTTCTGGGATATGTTTCGCACCCGCTACGTTCCGCGCGTGGAACAGGAGCGGCTTGCTCAGGAGTTTTTGACTTTGAGACAGGATGGGGAGTCAGTGATGGAGATTACCCGGATGTTCACGGAGAGGGCTATGTTTTTCCTGGAGTTTGCGTCGGAGCAATCTCAGATGACCTGTTATCTGAGTATGCTTAAGACAGATATACGACAGTTTGTGGCTACACAGCGTTGCGATACCCTTCTGGATCTTTAGGAAGCCGCGCGGCGGCGTGAGTTGGAGATAGAGCTGCAGTTGAAGGAGCAGTGTCAGGCATCGGAACAGTCTCAGTCGGCGCCTAAGTAGTCTAAAACCGCTGATACATGGTCTGGGGGTCATCAGAGTCGCACTTGTGGACAGTGTGGCAAGGCTCATTCAGGGGTTTCCCGAGCAGGAGGTGGGTGTCACAAATGTGGCAAGGAGGGGCACTATGCCAGGGAATGTCGTCTGTCTGCCCCTCCAACAGATATGAGGATTTGTTTCCATTGTCATAAGGTTGCTCATGTGAAGACCAACTGTCCGCAGCTCGCCGCCAAGTCGGCACAGGGTTCCGTGCCAGCTACTGTGAGGATTGGAGATGGGAGGCCAGTCAAGATGGAGCCTCCGAAGGCTCGGGGTCGCGCCTTCCAGCTCACGCCCGAGGAGGTCAAGGCAGCACCGGATGTGGTTGCTGGTATGTTTCTATTCTCTATCTCAGTTATTGTATTTATACTATGCTTATTGGTTATGCCTATGATTAGGTATGTTTTTAGTAAATTCTTTGCCTACTTTGGTTTTATTTGACTCGGGGGCGAGTCGGGGTGTCTTTCCTGATAGATTTGATTCCTATCCCCATGGGGGATGTATGCGTGATTGTAGGAATGGATTGGCTTAGCCGTTTTGGCGCCATGATCAACTGTGAGGGACAGCAGGTGGTGGTTCGAACCCCAAGTGGGGGAGAACTGGTAGTATATGTTGAGGGCACCAGGTTGGGATCAGGGTTTTGTTCGGCGGCCAGGGCTCGACAGTATATTCAGCACGGGTGTGCCGTTTATTTGGCGTATGTGGTAGATACGCGGGTTAGAGAGCAGCTCTCAGTTTCAGAGGTGCCTATGGTTTGAGAGTTTGCTGATGTGTTTCCAGAGGAGTTACCTGGAGTTCCTCCGGTGAGGCAGGTTGAGTTTAGGATTGATCTAGTGCCAGGTGCCGCCCCAATCGCCAAGGCGCCGTACCGTTTGGCACCGCCATAGATGCAGGAGCTATCATCTCAGCTGCAGGAACTGCTAGGTAAGCAGTTTATTCGTCCGAGTAGCTCACCCTGGGGAGCATCGATCCTCTTCGTCAGGAAGAAGGATGGTTTGCACATGATGTGCATTGACTATAAGGAGCTGAATAAGTTAACGGTGAAGAACCGTTATCCGCTCCCGAGGATAAATGATCTTTTCGACTAGTTGCAGGGTGCATCTTGGTTTTCCAAGATCGATTTGAGATCAGGATACCACCAGGTCAGGGTGAGGGAGGAAGACGTGGAGAAGACCGCGTTCCGGACTCGTTTTGGTCATTACGAGTTTGTGGTGATGCCGTTTGGACTCACCAACGTGCCAACAGTATTCATGGATCTGATGAACCAAGTCTGCAGACCGATGCTCGATCGCTCGGTCATTGTGTTTATAGATGATATCTTGGTGTATTCCAAGGCCCGAGAGCAGCATGAGGAGCACCTCAGGGAGCTGTTGGATGTGCTGCGATGAGAACGGCTTTATGCCAAGTTCTTGAAGTGTGAGTTCTGGTTGCGAGAGGTTCAGTTCCTTGGACATCTCGTTAACCAGGATGGGATTTTGGTCGATCCGGCCAAAGTGGAGGCGGTTATGCAGTGGGAGACTCCGAGATCTCCCTCAGACATCAGGAGTTTTTTGGGCTTAGCAGGGTATTATCGGAGATTCATTCATGATTTCTCCAAGGTTGTCGTACCCCTCACTCGTCTAACGAGGAAGGGAGTGGATTTCCGGTGGGGCCCAGAGCAGCAGAGGGCGTTTGATACCCTCTGGCAGCGGTTATGCGAGGCGCTAGTGTTGACACTCCCCGAGGGAGTGGAGGATTTCTTGGTATATTGTGATGCGTCCATCACATGCTTAGGGGCAGTCCTCATGCAGAGGGGGCGAGTGATAGCTTATGCATCGCGGCAGTTGAAGCCGCATGAGACAAGATACCCCACGCACGATCTTGAGTTGGGAGCGATGGTCTTCGCTTTAAAGATTTGGAGGCACTATCTGCATGGGGTCCGTTGTACCATATACACGGATCACAAGAGTTTGAGGCACATAATGGATCAACCGAACTTGAATATGAGGCAGCGCAGGTGGCTGGATGTAGTCAAGGACTATGATTGTAAGATCCTTTACCATCTTGGTAAAGCGAATGTGGTTGCGGACGCTCTGAGCCACAAGTCAGCTGGGTCTTCTACCCCAGCCAGATGTATGAGGATAGCGGTGGATTCCCCGCTGGTGGGTTTGGTCAGAGATGCTTAGATCGAGGGTATGAAACCGGAGAACTGGAAATTGGAAAGGATTAAGGGCGAAAGCACCCGGTTTCTTCAGGATAGCCGCGGGCTATTGACCCGATATGGTCGGGTTTGGGTTCCGATGACCAGAGGAGTTAGGCAGACAGTGATGGAGGAGGCTCATAAGTCTCGTTTTTCTATTCACTCGGGGGCTACCAAGATGTACCGTGATTTGAGTTTTGAGTTATTGGTGGCTTGGTATAAAGCGATATATCGCTTGGTACGTTGAGAGGTGCTTGACCTGCAGGATGGTCAAGGCCAAGGACCAGAGGCCGCATGGTAAGCTGCAGCCTCTGGAGATTCCCATGTGGAAATGGGAACGGATCGCGATGGATTTCATCACGAAATTGCCAAGAACGGAAAAGGGATTCGACGCTATATGGGTCATCGTGGATCGATTGACCAAGAGTGCCCATTTCCTAGCTATACGGGAGAGTTTGTCGGTGGAGAAGTTGGCCGACCTATACGTCCGCGAGATTGTCTCTCGCCATGGGGTTCCAGTTTCCATAGTTTCCGATCGGGATGTCTGATTTACTTCCCTTTTTTTGGCAGAAGTTCCACGAGGAACTAGGTACGAGGCTGCATTTCATTACAACGTTCCATCCGCAGACTGATGGGCAGAGTGAGCGGACCATTCAAACCCTCGAAGATATGTTGAGGTCGTGCGTCATTGATTTCGGTGGGAGTTGGGATTCCCACCTACCGCTTGTAGAGTTCGCCTACAACAACAACTATCATTCCAGTATTGGCGCTCCGCCTTTCGATCTATTGTATGGGCGGAAGTGTAGGACCCCAGTCTGCTGGGGAGAGGTTGGGCACAAGGTGATGGGTCGGGCAGAGGTAGTTCTGCAAACTACCAAGATGATATAGCAGATTAGACAGCGGCTGCAGATTGCTCAGAGTCGACAGAAGAGTTATGCTGATCGACGCCGATCTGAGTTGGAATTTTAGGAGGGTGACATGGTTCTCCTGAAGGTCTCACCCTGGAAGGGTGTGATCCGTTTCAGGAAGAGGGGAAAATTGGGTCCCCGATACATCGGGCCGTTCAGGATTGTTGCTAGGGTTGGCAGGGTGACTTATAGGCTAGAGCTTCCAGAGGAACTTAGCCGGATCCACAACACATTTTGTGTTTCACAATTGCGAAAGTGCATCATGGACCAGGAGGCAGTGGTATCGTTGGATGACATTCAGGTCAATGAGCGCCTGAACTATGTGGAGAGGCCTGCAGTTATTTTGGAAAGGAAGAAGAAGATTCTGCAGAACAAGGAAATACCTTTAGTAAAGGTGCAGTGGGAACATCAGAGGGGATCTGAGTGGACGTGGGAGCCGGAAGCGGAAATGCGCGAGCATTACCCGACATTGTTTTCTTCAGCAGACTTCGAGGGCGAAGTCTAGTTCAAGTGGGGGAGAATTGTAACGACCCAATCCTCAAGTACTAATTACTTAAGAATTTATGGGTGAAGCTCTACTCGACGAGTTGGTCGACCTACTCGTCAAGTTGCAGCGGGGTGAGAATACGTGTTTAGTGACCTACTCGGCGAGTCCACTTTGGGACTCGGCGAGTAGGAGCTGGCAGATGAAACCCTAAATCCCGGGGTTTGCACCCCTATTTAAAGGAGCCTCAGCCTCCTTTGGGCCTCCTTACAGTCTTTGAGAGCCCTTAAAACCCTAATTCGTGTGTGTGTTCCTTGGTGTGGGTTTGAAGCTAGGAAAAGAGGATCTTGGAGGAAGGAAGCTAAGAGTGCAAAGGAAATTGAAGCAAGAAAGGAGTGGGAGGCGGGTTTTGCCTCAGTTAGCATCTTTTGAAGGTATAAAAGTGCCATTCTTACTTCCTTTTCTTCCCTTTTTTTGAGTTCTAGGGCTTTTTATGGATTTTCAAGTTGGGATGATGAGCTATGGGCTAGATCTGAAGTTGTAACTTCACATCTGGACCCTCCTTGGATACTAGAGTCATAAAGTTGTTGTATTGGTTGTGGTTGAAGACCCTCTTGGAATAGATGCTCCATTAAGAACTTAAAATAGACATTTGGAGCCTTATAACCATGCATGCACGTAAAGTTTGCAACTTTACGTGGTAAGTATGCCCTAGAAGCTTGGATCTGTGATTTGGAGCTGCTGCATGGCTCAAAACAAGTCTGTATGGAAAGAGGACTGGATGGACTCGGCGAGTCACATGAAGATGGTCATTGAACTCGGCGAGTTGGATGAACAACTCAGCGAGTCCGATGAAGATCACCAAAAAACTCGACGAGTTGAAGAACAACTCAGCGAGTCGGATGGCTTTTCCCTAGGATATGCATGCGTGTGTACCCGTCGAGTTGCAAGGAGGAAATTCGACGGGTGGCCTTAAGTATTCCATGGACTTGACGAGTGGCCGAGTATACTCGGCGAGTTAAGGTCAACATGGACTGTTGACCTTGACTAAGGATTTTGACCTTGATCAGGAATTACTAAGAGGTTATGGGGTGTCTCATAAGAGTAAGAACTTATGAGTATATTGTGCTATGGTTATAGGTGGTGGAGCCGGTGTCAAGTGATCTGGTAGTTGGAATTTGCATTTCAATTCGACATCTGCGAGGTAAGTTATCCTCACTATATCGATAGGGTCTACGGCACCAAGGCCGGCCCTTTATGATTTATATCCTGGTTTAGGATGGTTGCTTTTTTATTGCCATGTTAGATTTCATCCTGGTTTAGGATGGGTGTTATGTTATTGCTATGTTAGAATTCATCCTGTTTAGGATGGTTGTTATGCTAGAGATCGGTTAGATCGGTTGTCATGGTATGCTACATATGATTCTGATCTGTTAGATCAAAATCAGGATAGATAGTATGCTATGCTTTTATGATCCGTAAGGATTGGTATGTTAGTAAACTGTTAGTTTGATGCTCTAGTTACGAGTGAAACTCTATGATTGACGATAAATGAGATAGATATGTTTGCTATGTGTATGTGCCAGTATATGATAGTATGCGTACATGGTTAGTTGCTTGTTGGTTGGGTTGAGGCGGTCCTGCTTTGTGCTGAAGGCCAACACACCCTCTGAGCGGTCCGGGGAGACTGTAGGCCCACGTGGCGGATCAGTCATGCCGAAGGCTCGGGATAGATTCAGATAGACTGTAGGCCCAGTAGGGCGAACCAGTCTGGCCGATGGCCCAGTATGTATGTTGTTTGATTGATCGTTATGGCTATGGTGTATGCCAGCGTGGTATTGGTATTTTGTGGGTGGCTCACTAAGCCCTCGGGCTTATAGTTTTCAGTTTATTATTTCAGGTACTTCAGGAGAGCGAGGGAAGGCAAAGGCGTGACCGTACCGCTCCTCATCCTCATGATCTATTTTGGGACACTCTGATGATAAATGAATTGGAAATGTTTTGTAAAAACATTTACTATTTGACTCTTTTGTTAGTATTAAAAGTTTAAATTTGGCGTAAATTTTATGGGTGTTACACGTTAGGTGAAATGACCATGTTTTTGGGGCTTTAGGTTCAACAGAAGTAAACCGGAATCTTGCTGCATCAAGCAAAGTATGTGGAGGATATACTTAAGAAGTATAGGTTTAAAGACGCCAAAACTGCATCGACACCGATGGCCGAAAGACCCCTGCTAACTCCGGATACTGATGGCGAATCCGTAGATTAGACACACTACAGATCGATGATCGGATCGTTGATGTATCTAACTGCAAGTCGCACTGACATCATGTTTGCAGTTTGTCAATGCGTACGTTATCAGGCTAATCCTAAACTTTCACATCTTATCGATGTCAAAAGAATCTTTCGGTATATCAAAGGCAGCCCAAAATTGGGTCTTTGGTACCTGAAAAATTCTGAATTTAATTTATATGCATTTGCTTACAGTAATTATGGAGGTTGTGAGCTTGACAGGAAATCTACATAAGGAGGGTGTCAATTCCTTGGAGACAGATTGGTGTCGTGGCAGTGCAAGAAATAGCACATCGTCTCAACCTCAACAACAGAAGCAGAATATGTTGCTGCCTCTGCTTGTTGTTCTCAAGTTATATGGATCCAACATCAACTGTTGGATTACGGTTTGAACTATCTTGAAACCCCTATCTTTTGTGATAATGAGGCTGCTATTCAGATTACTAAAAATCCTGTCCAACATTCCAAAACCAAGTACATTGATATCAAAATTCATTTTATCAGAGATTGCTATGAGTGTTTGTTCATTCGGCTGGAACAGGTCCCCACTGCTAACAATGGGGCTGATCTGTTCACAAAGCCTTTTAAAAAAGCTCGATTCGATGTGCTTGTGAGCTTTTTGAAAATGATTCGTTTTGAGGATTAATTTTTGTTTTAGGTTAGTTTAAATTTGCGCATTTTAATTTCATTCTCACCCATGCACAAATTTAGGGGGAGAAATAAACAAAAACCAAACAAAAAAAATTAGAAAATCAAAAATCCAAAAATAGTGTTATTTCTATTTTATTTTTTTAAAATACTTAAAAAAATCCAAAAACATTAGAAAATCAGAAAATAAAAAAATATATGCTGTTATTTTAGTTTTGTTTTCTGGGAGATGATATAATCATGTGATAACAGATAATCTGAATCTGTTTAAGGTGACTAAGTCGAATTGTCTGTGCTCTATGTTTGATGCCCTGGTAGACATGAAGGATCTTTTAATGGACTTGACTAGGACCAGATGAACTTGAGAAGTTTAGAGACCTGACAAACTTTAACCTAGATAGTTCCATTGAGTCTGACAATACGACACTTGGATAGGTTGAGTAGAGAGATATACATGGGAATCTGCGGATACACTAAAATAATATGCATCTCCTTAATTCTGGTTCTGATGGGGCGACTGATGGTTCTGATAAAGTAGGTTTGTAGGGAATTATTTTCTTGCTTTCTTTCTGTTAGTCATATGTTGCCTCCTCTACGTGATCGGAAGATCCGACCTGCAATGCAACATATGCAACTCTATCTTTACACACCTTCTTATCTATCTACATCTGTTAGCCATATGTTGTCTCGTCTGAGTGATCGGAAGATCGGACCTGGGACACAGCATATGCAACATTCTACCTCTCAATCCCTCTATCCTAGTAAGCCATATGTTGTCCCCTCTGCGTGATTGAAATATACCCGACCTGGGACACAACATATGTACCCATTTCTAAATCTGACTTCCTCCTTAATAATTGTTTACTCACCTAAAGTAAGGAGTTCTTGATAACCAGGGTATATCGGGAAGTGGGGAACACGTTCTAGTGCAACTAAAATCGAACCATTTAGAGGTTGTCTGTAGATCTCACTGCTTGATTTTGGTGGACAACAATATCCTTTATCGTCGTCAGCTGAATGGTCTTTAAGAAAAGTATCTAAGTTTACAGAATCTATAGTCTTGTCACTATTAATTTGTCCTAAATTTTATCACAAATCCTTTATGTTTAAGTGGACCACAATACCCGCGATCAACCAGACATAGACATGAAGGTAAAGGTACTGACAAATGGATTAAGGCTTTCTAATAACTTTGATCCCAGTAGCACAAAATTATGTTCAGTATTAGTTGAGATGAATTACGTTTGTTTTTATTTTTACTTTTTAATTCTTAATTTTTAATTTCATTTTCACTTTTATTTTATTTTATTTTTAATTTTTAATTTTTAATTTTATTTTTTAATTGTCTAAATTTTTAATTTCTTTTAAAATTTAAAATTTTTATCATTATTTTATTATTATTTTATTTTTTAAAAATTTTAATCCTCAAAATGTTTTAATTTAAAAATCTTTGGGATTTGGACTTCATCTTACACTATGTGGATAACAGCTAAACTCGAACAAGGTATGAAAGGGAAGATTATAGCCGAAATCAATATTTCATTCTTCATTTTCATGATTGCGGCCGTAAACCCCTCCAACTCTCTCTCCCACTCAAAATGATTTTCGTGTTCCTCCGTGAAATTGAGTTGTGATTCTCGTAGGTAGGCTAAAATCGACCGGTGAAATGTGTTTTTTTCATCAAATCTATGGTTTTTGAGGGATTAATCGACGATTTTTGATTATCAGCGTTTACGGCCCAACGGTGTACGGCCAGGCTGTTTACGGCCGAAAAATCCATTTTGTTAATAAAATCATTTTGGTCAATAATGTGTTGATTTATATCTTAAGGCCAAAGATTAAATTGTTTGATTGAGAAAACCATAAATTTTGTATCATTTAAATACTTTGTTTTCTCACTTGGCCCGTTGTGTGCAGTTCAAATGGCAAGTCTCAAGTTTGTTGACAGTCACAATCTTGCAGTTCTGCTGGTGGAACCTCCTGTTGCTCATGGAGAGTTCAAATCAATGATTCATGGGCTAAAGGAGTGATGTCTGTCCACTGCTCTCACCATGAGTCCTGTTGTGTAGCAAGGAATCATTAAAGAATTTTGGATGTCTGCCAAGATGAAACGAGGAGATGACAGATCTGTGTCCATTGAGGCTGAGGTGAAAGGATGAGCAAACTATCAGAAATGCATTACAAATTGATGATTAATCAACCTACCCTGCTGAGATTGTTGTTGATGAAGTCTAAGAGGTTCTTAACAAAATGGGCTACGAAGGCGATTTTCCTCCCACTATAAAGAAACTCCTGCCACCTTATTGGAGATTCCTAGCTCACACCTTTGTGACCTGTATATCTGGCAGACGAACTGGTGCTGATGAAATTTCTCTAAGAAACATAGGAGCTATCGCCGCGCTTGCTGAAGGAATAAAATTCAACTTGTCAAAGTTTATTCTGGACGAATTCATTGTAAACATCAACGCGAAGACTAGAGATACTTTCTTACTGTATCCTAGGTTTATTTAGGTGTTTATCGATTTGCAATTCCCAGAGATGATCAAAGAAGGAAAGACCCTGGATATGAAGTCTCTTGGTCCTCACACTGTTGGACTGATTAAAGAGAATCGCAAGGGTAAAGTTGTCTTTCAGGGAAAGTTTCCCTTGGTGAAATTTGGAAAGTTGGCTGAGCTAAATGAAGCATCCGAATCTCATGGGTCTTCTGACAAAATATCTTCTGAGCATGTCTCTTCAGAGAGAGTATTTTCAGATGATGATGTCATAACTGTATCAAATCATGACAAGGAAGCTACTCCTAGTGCATTTGTGGCAGAAGAACATGATATGACATCGGTGCTTGTTCAAAGTGACTATAGTGAAAGAACTAAGGAAACTGCATCTGCAAACACTGAAGATGCTCATGATTCATTCGAGGATCTCGATCTTACTGGCTATAACAAGGATGATATTCCCCTGAATTTTGGAAGCAATGAAAATCTTTTGTCCAATGAAAACCTCGATGTGTTCTTTAACAGTATCCATGATGTTGCTCATCCAACAATGGACATGCGGGAAACTGAAGATGTATGTTCTTGAAACCATGCCTCCTACCTCCGATCAGATGGCTGACGATTCAATTCATAGGGAGACAGTTTCAGGGATTCCTCCCCTTTTTAATATTCTTCCTAGCTCAGAGCCTCCTGAGAGTGATCCCACAACAACTCTGACCTCCTCGCCTCCGGTTAAAAGAAGAAGACTTGATCCAAGACCTGGTGTACTAATTTCTGAACTATCTCAAGGTCTCCCCATTCATCCAACACCTGTTCTTACTGCTGACTCATTTGGACCATCTCATGAAGGACCAAACACCACCTTCGATGTTGGTGGTTCTTCAAAACCTGTAGATTTTTCTCCTCCTAGGCCTGATCATGATGCTGCCTCTATGAGGCTTGCTATGTTTTTGGCTAAAGAACAAAGCTCAGTGCCTTCTCCCAAAGCTAAAGGAATTTTAATTGGAGAAGGCGACTCAGGAGAAGATAATCCCTCTATCGTTGAGCTTCAAAAGGAAATAAACGTGCTTAATCAAAAGAATAATGAGCTTGACATTCAGGTAGTTGATCTTGTGAGTGAAAATGCCAAGCTCAAGATTCAAGTTACTGATCTTGAAGAGGACAAGACTCTAAAGACTAAACTGATCACTGATCTTCAGACTCACTTTGGTCTCCTCATAGCTAGCTACTTTGATTTGAAGAAGTTGGAAGAGGAACTTGGTGACAAGTTGAAATCCTCTGTTGAGGAGTCAAGGATGTATCTGCCTTCTCAAGCTCCCCCAAATGTGCCACCACCTGTTCAAACATCTCGAGTTGTAGATCGTTTTGAAGTAGAACCAGTTCAAGCTCCAAATGTCGTAGCTCTGAAATGTGCCAAATTGGCCAAAGCAGCTGATAAAGGTCAACTCTTGTTTAAAAGGAGCTCAGATCAAAATGCTCCTGGAGATCAACCCAAAATCACCGTCACAGATCTTCAAGAAAAACGTTTTAGAGACATATATGGTGATAGGTCAGGAATTGTCTCATGGGGCTTTCATGATACACTAAATATGTGGCTCATGAGTCGCAAGCGTGGTAACACGGAGTTCTATAAAGATTTTCATGATTTCCATTCCTGGACCAGGGTTGATCTAACAAAATTATCGAATGCTCCTTTTGCAAATCCTTCACAAAATCCCAAGGCAACACAATTCAAGTTCTTTTTGGAAGATCAAGTGGTTAAGGGTTTTCCTTCAATGAAGACTGCAGAGTAAATCATCAAACTATACCCAAGTGTACTTGATCTTAAAACTAATCTCCCTATTCTAACTATGTTGTGGCCTGCCACCAGCCAAGTGAAACAGATTCCTGTGCTTCAGAATTATCCAGATGGATCATTGTAGTCCATGCTTTACTGGGTTTTTGATGAAACTACAACCTCTGCTGTCATAAAGCTTAAAGATGGATGCATTCGTTTATATGACAAAAGAGATCTGTTTCAGTTTGGGAAATGGGATATTAATCAGTTGAACCTTCATCAGATCAAGGTTGTAGAAGACATTTTTGAGCTAGCTGCTAAAGAGTATATGTCTATGGTTGATGATATCATTAACAAAAAGATGTGGAATGGGGGCGATGGGCAAATCAGATGTTCTTCTTGTCGACAAGGACTAAATCAAGCTATTCCCAAACCAAGGGGGAGATTGAAGGGTCCATTTTGTGGTTTGGTATAGGCTTTCTATTGTATAAGGTCTATTGAGTCATTTTATGTATTTTGGGGGTTTACGACCAGGGTTGATGTTTACAGCCGTAAACCCTGTTTACGACC
The DNA here is from genome assembly GCF_002870075.4 of Lactuca sativa. Taxonomy (NCBI): domain Eukaryota; kingdom Viridiplantae; phylum Streptophyta; class Magnoliopsida; order Asterales; family Asteraceae; genus Lactuca; species Lactuca sativa. The sequence continues at coordinate 85,966,486 of NC_056631.2, read as the reverse complement.
AATGTCTTCTATATATAGCGCTTGTCTAGGTCATTTGTTGGTTGTTGTTCGTCTAGTGTTCATGGCCAAGAGTATTCAAGTTGTACCAGACGTTTTGATATATAAACGTGTGCAAGCTTGATTTTATTCTTCTTCTACTCAATTCTTGTTATATTGATTGATTGATTGCTTGATCATTGGTTAAGATCCGTTTTCAAGACCTTACACATAAACCCATCCATAAAACTTCCACTAACCCTATAACACCCGTGTATGTTAATCGTACATCACACTAGATTCTATAGACAGTCAAATACTTGATTCTACCCTAAGCTCTTCATCAAACAAGAACAGGAAATAAGGCCAAACCAAACATTCTCATGCTATAGAATCTTAGTTATGTACAACTATGTTGCATATACTAAGCAACTACAGTAATGATGTCAATTGCATACAAGAAATATTCCTAGGCTATCAGGAATCCCATATTAGGGAATTCAATCATGCAATTCCTGAAGATCCTTAGCCTACCACTAGCATGATGTTCTAACATAAACATAATATCAATAAAAGTGTGGGTAACTTGGGGGTATACTTTCTTGCTCCGGATGATCGTACACATCACATCCTTCATTGGTTACTTTTGAAAACAATTTCAAAACCATTTTAAAATCTTTTGCACGTCCTTACTGTAAGTCTGGATTAACACGAATGTTTATCGAATTCACTCAAACCAAGGCTTTAATACCAACTTGTAACACTCCAAAAATAATAGAAAATTTAAAATTTAAAATCAACCATTAATCATCATTATTTACAAAAAGAGTCATGTTTCAAAAGTATTATTTCAGAGTTTTCCCAAGACTTAATAACACAATATAGGAAGATGTGCACCATCACTTTCCCGCGATCATCTGAATTACCTGAAACAATAAACTAAAAATGTAAGTGAAAGCTTAGTGAGTTCCCCTAAAAGTACCATCACACCACATATAAAAATACATAAATTAACATGATGGGTCCTCGACCTCCCGGTTGGATTATCCTGCATACCGCATACCAAGTCCACAACCTCCTAGTTGGATTGCCCTGGTCTGTTGACTAACAACACTAAGTAGTAGTCTCAACCCGAATGTAACATGTCAACATATAAAAGATAATATACATATTCAGTAGATAGATAATTATACAGTAAGTAATCATAGGTAGTCCTATAGATCTACAAGTCTAACACACATCATTAACTATCATATAATCAAACAGTTCTATCGCATATTCAACATATCATAATTTAGTAGCTAACAGTATATCAATCCCTTGGCCCGACCTTGGCGCCTTCGACCCACAAGAACAGTGAGGAAAACTCACATCTTAGTCCAAAGTGAATGTTGAAATGAACGCTACTCCGAAAGTCAGCACTACCGATCAACTAAATGGAAACGAGACTTAAGCTTAGATAACAATCCCAAGGCCCAAAATATTCAAACTACTCTTCGGTTAATATTGGTCAAAGGTCAAATTCAACAACCCAACCGAGTAAACCCAACCGAGTATGTTGGGCGTACTTAACAGAATGTGGGCCGTACTCGATAGTTAACCAAGAATGTGGGTTGACTGCGTACACATAACGTACCAATTGGCATGCCTATCGTATGCAACTGAACTTCTTCTTAACGCAATAAGTGCTTAATACTTAATCTTTTACGTCCAAATTGTAGATCCAAGTCCTAAATATCGTTCTTGACCATAAAATTTCTAACTTTATGGTTTTGCATGGATAGAAAGTGCTAAATGCTAGAAACCCCAATCTCTTAACCCATTAAGACTACCAAGCACATGCTTGGGGAAGAATTAAGATCCAAGACCCTATTTTTATTCTTCTAAACTTCTCAAAACGTCTGAAAGGATAGTTCAAATAGGCTGGAGCGTGCCATACTAAAAAAGGTCAAGACTTAGCACCAAAATGCTCATGAATAAAGAACTTAGCAAAATCTAAGGAATTGCTAGGCTAGTTTAAATTTTTATACCTCTTGGAGGTTGCTAGATAGAAGAAGATCCATGATCCAAAGCTCCTTTAACCTTCCAAGGTAGTTCTACTTCCTTCTTTCTCCTTCATGACCACCAAAAACATACACAAGGGTCAAGAATGCTCAAACAAGTAGCTAGGGTTTGTTGAGATCGTATGGAGGTGTTGGAGGCTGATGAGAGATGAGGTTTGGAGGCCATAAAGTTGGTTAAATATGATCCAAACCCTAAAAATTAGGGTTTGTGGATCGAACATGTATGAACCGCGTATGCTAGGTAGGCCTAGCATATGTGAGCCCGCCTCAATAATTACAAAAATGCCATTATGGCTATTTTGCAAGCTTTCTCATGCTCAAGGGCTAAAATGCAATAACTCTGCATACTTAGTGTTAAAATTGAAAATAGCTCATCAGTGGAATGTTACAACATCTCTCCCCCCCCCCCCCCCCCCCCTAAAAATTTCTACTCTTTAATTGATGATTGGTTTGGCGCTTTCAGGGTTATTTGATCTGTTTCTCTTCCATCATCTCCATTCCAATGTAACTTTCTCTCAATCTAGAAACCAAAAAGTACTAAATTGTAATTGCCTTCTCTCCATCTATCTCTCAATCTATTTGTTTTGCTTGTCATATGTTCATTAGGTCTATATCTGTTTCTAGATCATTGTGTGTATAAGTGTGAAACATAGTGATAAAGTACCTCTTGGTCACAATTTTTCAGGGTCAATGTTATTCATCACCATTTTCACTGAGTGAAAGGTTAGTATTGTTTATTTTTATGATTATTTTGTTGGATTGTTTTCTATATTCTCATATTTACATGAAGATGGATATAATGTAGCCATATACTTGCGCTTGGGCTATTTTTGGATTGGATTGGCTTGGATATTTTGTACAACTCTTTCAGATTGAGAAAATTTAATTTACCTTTTATTAATATTGTCAACAATTTATTGTACTAAATTTGCTATATTATTCAAATATTCATTTGATGTTTCATCAGGAACTAGTAGGTGCGAAAAATGGAGTTGAACATGCAAGGTTTTCATCATGTCATATGTAGAATTGTAGTGAAGAAAATAATACAAATCTGGTTTTATGTCACTTCATCTTTACTTCAGTTGAAGAAGAAAAATTGCATGATCAGATGTTAATCATATTTCCTTTTCCAGATACATGTATTTTCCATGTAGTAGGAGCCAATTTGGCATTCTAAATCCTTCTTTTCTTGAGATGGATTATGATGGCAGGCCAGATGAGGGGACTTTCAACTGTCCCATCGTCTTTAGCGGTAAACAGATCTGATCATATTACCATGAAGATTCATGTTATATTTTATCTACAATCTGATTCCACATTGTTGGCTGTAAATCCATCTAATGAGACCATACATCAAAACCTTTTCTTACAACAGTGAGAAAGTTGAACACTTGGTTACGACATGCAAACAAAAAAGGGAGAGATATCGGGAGATGTATGGTGGGAGAGAGCATTGGAAATTGCAATGGAGGGTCAGGCGTGGATGTTGTCGTTGCACTAGTTAATTAGTTTCCTGCTGGTTTTTCCTTTGTTGTTAATTTGATTCTATGTCTTTCCCAGAAGTACAGTAACAGATGCTAAACAACAAAGTAGGCGAGGACATCATTGGACTGAACTTCTCATAAATGTTACAAATCGTCGATTATCACAAGTGATGGATTCTAAGCAAAGTGTGGGTTTTCCAAAAATACCCTCACTTACATATGGCAATAAAAAAATCTCAAAATGGCCAACAATTCGGCTTTTGGATATATATACTAAAAGGTACTTCGAATAGTCTAAAACATATTTAAACGAAACCATCCATAATCTCGATAAATAACATAGAACGATCTAAATTCTTGAATGTCTGGCTACAACAATACTCTAATGAAACTTACTAAAAGTTGATGTGTCTAAAATGTGCAGCTGCAAGTGTCATCACGATTTCGGTTTGGAATTTAAGTAGAGCAACAGAAATTATCTATGGTGTTTTGAAGCCTGGAATCTATCGTTAAGAATTTGAAGTGTGTCAAGTTCCTAATTTTACATCAAGTCAAAATGTATACAGTGGATTTGAAGCGCCAAACATATATTTTACTTTCTTTGTTTTTTTCCCATGTCTATATTTGAATTTTATCAACATTCATCCTGTAAATATGTACATTTCTCAAGATTATGATGTTTGGTCACCCTTCAGTTTCTTTCGGTTTTTGATTTTGGAATCAAAGCATCATTTTTCATTTTTCCGTTAAAGCTTTGATTTTGGTTATGGTTTGATTTAGTTTTAGGCACTGACATAGAATTTCTTTTTAAAAAAATATCAATAAGATGTTATATTTGACCATCCAGGGACAAAAATTGTTATAGAATGTCAAAATAAGGATCACTATATTGCTGTTTAGTTTAACATTACAGGTCCGAAACTAACCCACATAAAAATCTTTTTGAAACTCGGTTCTATTGATTTACGTTGAAATGGAAAAATAAATTAAAAGTGCTGTTTTATAAATTATTTTTCATATTATTTATTATTTTATATTAATAAATTCAATGTTGGGTAATAAACCGGGAAACAACTAATAAATCGTGAAAAAACTAATAAGTTGGGGAAACAAACTTTTATATGTCCAAAATGGTTTTTAAGGAAACTGGAAATATGACTGGTTTTCTGAAGAAAAAAGACATCGTTTTTTAGATAAAATATTAAAAATTTAGTGATTTTTGTTAAAGATTCCCTTTTATTTATTCAAAATTCATATATATATATATATATATATATATATATATATATATATATATATATATATATATATATATATATATATATATATATATATATATATATATATATATATGTTAAAGAAGAGCATGAATTTGAATAGTAAAGTGTTGTTTTTTTTTGGCAAGATTGGTCCTTTATCTTATGATTTTGGGTTTTGGGTGTTATTTGTTGTTTCTTATAAACCTTATCCCACGTGTCCTCCTTTTCTCAGCCTTATCTAAACTGTGGATAAGTGTTTCTTGACCGATCTGCGTAGGTCATACTTGGCTCTCTCACCCTAAATCTGGTCGGTGACCCATTTTCTCCTATATCCACCATCACCCGCTTTCGCTGATATCCACCTCCGACCTCTCATGAACGCAAATGGAAAAGATCTGCTTCGATTTCCCGATTCCGCCCCTTTAAGTCACCGTCTTAGAAGCCGAACCCGATGGTTAATCTACTGGAAGTCGAACCCTATGGTTGATGTTGGTGAAACGCAAGAGTTTTCTAACTGGAGGTGAGTTGGTGGTGTTCGTCTACCGTCTCCAGGGACGATTCGGATATGAGAGGCCTTCCCAAAACCCTAGATGACTGTAATCACCAGACACCGCCATCACCAAACGCCTATTTCCCCTATATATCAAAGTCACTACCTTTAAATTCATTCTCTCTTTACTTACTGCACGCTTTTGAAGATTTTCGACATGAGGTGGATACGTTGCCTCTGCAGGTCCATATTTCATCAATGATTGTTCCCTGTTCCCGTTGGTACACATGTTTGTTTCATACTAACCCAAATATGTAACACCCAAATTTTTAAATAATTTTTCACGTCTATAAAACACCTTTTCATTCATAATTGTCATAAAACATCATTGTGTGACATAATCAATTCGTAACATCACATCCCAAGATCCAAATATGTAAAAATCTCCTCGAGTGTGTACTGATCAAACTGGCGCCTTCCCGCGATCCTCACTGGTACCTGAAACACATAACAGAACATTGTAAGCATAATTGCTTAGTGAGTTCCCCAAAATACCACACACACAATACATATTATCCACTCGAGGCTATAACTCTGTTTGACCCTCTGGTCAATGTGTCTCAGTGGAACCCTCTAGTCCCATAACTCTGTGGGCCCTCTGACCCTAACTCTGTGGACCTCCAGTCCTAACTCTTATAACTTTGGCACATTCATAGCATAAATCATATAGAAATCACATCATGCAAAAGCATACAAAATACTGTAACGTCCCAAAAATACGAGCCAAAAATTTCATTTTTAAAACATATTCTTAGCGAACCTTAGAAATACAACGTTCACTGATCATATCATTTCATAAAAGTTATCGCATGTCTTGAAAAACATTTCATAAAAACATAATAAAGTCAGAGTACGAATTCCCAGGAGGATCTCATAATGCGGAATACAAGGCGTGTGTGTGATGGGTCGCTACCCGCGCCAGCTCCTTCCCCTTCGAAGAAGAGGTACCTGAAACCAAAACTGAAAGCTGTAAGCACGAAGCTTAGTGAGTTCCCCCAACATACCACATACCATACAATCACATATCATACATACTGCCGAACAATTCTGGGGTGCCCGACTTACCCGGTACGGTCATTCTGGGGTGCCGACCTACCCGTCTCAAACCGTTATAGGGTGCTGACTACCCATGTCAAGCCATTATGGGGTGCTGACTACCCATCGGTCCTGACAACCGATCCTCGGGGACTATTTCACCCCCTACTGCTACTATCACATATATCATAACATAACATATTATCAGACATATCTAGGGTGTCCGATCTACCCTTCGGTCCTAACGACCGAACATGGGGACTATTCCCCTCCTACTACCACTATCACATATAACATATCATGCCAGCATATAAACATATCATCACATACTGTCAGACATATCTGGGGTGTCTGACCTACCCTTCGGTCCTAACAACCGAACTCTACTACTATCACATATACATATCATGCCAGCATATAACATATCAGGTAGTAGAAAACCTAGATGATATCACAAAGACAATCATCTAACATACAACTCCTACTGGTGGGCCGACATTGTGGCCGTAGACCCACCGCTACTGGAAGGTAACTCACCTCAAAGTAGCTGCTGATCTGCGTGGGAACTAACTGTCTCCTGCTGCTGCTGTCCCGGAAATCCTCCGGCTAACCGACCCCAGAGTAAATGACCATTTACCCTTAACCAAACCAAGAGTCAAAGTCAAAGTCAAAGTCAACTTCCAGTTGACCCGACTCGCCAAGTTGGCCTGCCAACTCGCCGAGTCCCTATCCCTTTGTCTGACTATAATCCCGTCTCTACTCGTCGAGTTAGGCATTGACTCGACGAGTTTTCCTTCTAAACCAAAGTCCAATAGTCCTTCATCCTACTCGCCGAGTTGTATGAACAACTCGTCAAGTTCATCTTCATCCGAAGAACACTCTATGCTGAGACTCGCCGAGTTGTATGAACAACTCGCTGAGTCTGTTCTTGAGGCAAGAAGATTGCCTTGGACTCGCCGAGTCAGGGCATTGACTCGCCGAGTTCCTTCATGGGTGAGTTTGGCTTCCGACTCACTGAGTCACACCCCATGACTCACTACTCCACTCCGCAAACACGAAAAGGGGGAAAACTCGGGGACTCGCGACTCGACTCGCCGAGTCTTTCACATGCAAACACTATATACTCGATTTTGCTCGAATCCAGCTCATGCCATACATAGATCTGGGTTTCTAGGGCCTGATTAACACGTAAAGTTTCCAACTTTACATGTAAATAAACACCAATGAAGGTTTTAGGGCTCAAAATGCACTAAAAGAGTAGATCTAGGGCTTTCATGCAATATGGATCCATATAGGCAGTGGATCTGAGCTCCTGGAGCTCAATCATGCCTAGATCTAAAGGTTAATCAACTTATTACAAACCCTAATTCGTAATCAAGCTTGGAAATGGCTCAAGAAGGACTTTAATGGAGCTATAAGGGACTATAAGCATGGAAACTGAGGGAAACTGAGTCATACCTCAAGGAAATCACTGAGATAACACCAAAATGCCTGGCCTCCTTCTTCTCTTCTTGATCTACTCTTCTTTTCTCTCAAAAACTTCAAGAAACACACCAAAGCACTTCAATCTCACAAGGAATAAGGGTTTGGACGATGTTTGGAGCTCTGAGGGTGAAGGGGGCGAGGTTGGGGCGCATAAGGTTGGTTTAAATAGGGTGCAAACCCTTGAAATTTAGGGTTTCATCAGACAGCGGGGACTCGCCGAGTCCAGAATGTGGACTCGTCGAGTCGCCAACTTAAACGTGCTCCCAAACCTGCCTCTACTCGGCGAGTCGGGCCTACAACTCGCCGAGTCCAAGGCCAAAAATGCAAAATAGATAGATAAGTTTTACGTACCAGGAACCAGGTGCTACAAATACTCTGTCACATAACTCTGATTACCACTTTAGGTAAAGTATAGTGAGAAGACTCACCTTGGGTAACTCGGTAATATCTCAACTCTGAAAAATCCGTTCTAGCCTCCACCTAATCATATGAAATAAACACTCTAAATCAATACAACCCTTAAGTCTAGGCTATTCTCTCTCTTAGTACTCTCAGAAGGGTAAAAGACCATTTTACCCCTCCCATGGCTCAAAGACTCTAAAGATGACCAAACCCTAAAAGTCAACAAAACTCAACCCTCCGGGTTACGCTGCGTGTACCAAACATGTACGCTGGGAATACCCGGCGTCCTCACAGAAACGGGGTGCGCGACCCCTTACGCCGCGCGTAATAGGATTACGCCCCGCGTAAACCCCAGTTCCAGACTCTAAGCTCTTGAGGTCTTAAACAGTTAACACCCACGTCCAACTTTTAGATCTGACCATTTCTAAGCCTCTTAATCCATAAAGTTGGTGACTTTAAGCCTTTGCATGGCTGGACAAGTCACTAACACCCATAACATTCCATTTCCTAACTCTAGAAAGCTCATAACTCAAGCATAACATCATGACAACGACCAAGATGGCAACTTTATGGATCTATAACACAAATATCACTGAAATGGGATAGATCTAGGTCCATGGAGTACATTACACTCATAAAGTCTCCACCTTTGGGACTTTTAACCCTAGAAATGGTCCATGCAATCATCTAACCAAATAAGGAGGAAAGTTTTGAACTTTATACCTCCAAATGCAGCTCCTTCCTCTGTAGATCTCAGATCCAAACTTGCACTTCAAGCCTTAGCCTCCACAAGCTCTTCTCCTTCTTCTTCACTAAAACACCAAGACACTTTTAGCTCCAAAACACACACACTCAAGCTAAGAACGATGGGAGACTCTCTCTCATGGTTTCACTCACTGATATGGAGGCTGGGAAATGAGCCTTAGCATCCTTTAAATAGTGCACAAGCCAAACATTTAGGGTTTGCATCTAGACCCTTTACGCCCAGCATAACCCTGGGTACGCCCAGCGTACACAGGTGAGTCCGCGTCCAAATTAAGCGCATGAGTACGCGCAGCGTACCCCGGTACGCCCAGTGTACTCATGTGCTACAAGAACTCACTCAAGGACTAGTCTTGACCATTGATAAAAAGGAAGGGCTAAATGGCCTTACCTGAATTTCGGGATGTTACAATTCTCCCCCACTAGAACAAGACTTTGCCCTCGAAGTCTCATGCTGAAAACAACTCAATGTTGCTCCCGCATCTCTGACTCCGGCTCCCAAGTCAGATCAGACCCCCTCCGATGCTGCCACTGGACCTGAACCATTGACACCTCCTTGTTCCTCAGAACCTTGACCTTCCGGCCCAAGATCGCGATCGGTCTCTCAACATAATTCAGACCCGCGTACACCTGGATATCGTCCAAAGGCACCACTACCGACTCGTCGACTATACACTTCCTCAGCTGAGACATGTGGAAGGTATCATGAATCTGGCTCAACTCCGTAGGTAGCTCCAATCGATATTCTACCCTGCCCACCCTCGCGATCACCTTGAACGATCCCATGTACCGGGGCCCCAACTTGCCCCTTTTCCTGAATCGGATCACTCCTTTCCATGGAGACACTTTCAGGAGTACAAAATCACCAAACTGAAACTCGAGCTCGGATCGACGCCTATCCGCGTAACTCTTCTGGCGACCCTAGGCCGTCAGCAATCTCTGTCTAACAAGCTGAATCTGCTCTGTCGTCTGAAGCACTATCTCAGTGCTCCCCATCACTCGCTGCCCTACCTCTCCCCAACAGATGTGAGTCCGACACCTCCTCCCATACAACAACTTAAAGGGAGGCATACCAATGCTCGAATGGTGGCTGTTGTTATAGGAAAACTCAGCCAAAGGCAGATACGTGTCCCAACTCCCTCCGAAGTCCAACACACATGCCCAAAGCATGTCCTCGAGCGTCTGAATCGTCCGCTCACTCTGTCCGTCCGTCTGTAGGTGGTAAGCGGTACTGAAATGCAGCCTAGTACCCAACTCCTCATGGAACTTCTTCCAGAACCTGAAAGTGAAACACACATCTCGATCTGATACAATCGAGATCGGCACACCATGCCGCGATACCACCTCTCTCACATACACCTCTGCCAGCCTCTCTGCGGAAGAGCTCTCACTGATAGCAAGAAAATGAGCGCTCTTTGTCAGCCGGTCGACGATCACCCAAATTGCATCGACGCCCCTCGTAGTCCTCCGCAATTTGGTGATAAAATCCATGGAAATCTGTTCCCACTTCCACTAGGGAACCTCGAGCGGCTGCAACTTGCCATGTGGACACTAGTGCTCGGCCTTAACCCTCCGACAGGTCAAGCACCTATCTACAAACCACACCACATCCCTCTTCATACAAGGCCACCAATAATCTCTTTTCAGGTCCAAATACATCTTAGTGGCCCCATGATGGATCGAGAACCTCGACCTGTGCGCCTCCTCCATCAAAATGGCACGTGCCCCACCCTCAAATGGCACCCAAATCTGGCCCTGGAAGGTCATAAGCCCCCAACTATCGACAATGAACTCTGATATCTGACCAATCACCCGCTCTCGCTTGCGGTTCTCCGGTCTCATGGCCTCCGCCTGGGCCTCCCGAATGGTGTCCAACACCGGAGTCATCACTACCAACATCATACAAACATCTCGCAAAGGGGCAATCTCTGCGCTGCGACTCAAGGCATCGGATACCACGTTAGCTTTTCCCGGGTAGTACAAGATCTCACACTCATAATCCTTTACCACGTCTAACCATCTCCTCTAACGCATGTTAAGGGTGGGCTGATCCATCGGATACTTCAAGCTCTTGTGGTTCGTGTATATGATACACCGAATCCCATACAAATAGTGACGCCAAATCTTGAGGGCGAACACCACAGCCCCTAACTCCGGATCATGAGTAGGATACCTCGTCTCATGAGGCTTCAGCTGCCTCGATGCGTATGCTATCACATGCCCTCTCTGCATTAGCACCGTACCCAGTCCCGATAATGACGCGTCACAATATACCACAAAGTCCTCCATTCCCTCCGGAAGGGCCAGCACTAGGGCTTCGCACAATCTCTGGCGAAGTGTCTCGAATGAGGCCTGCTACTCTGGGCCCCAACTGAAAGCCACGCCCTTCCGGGTCAGCCTGGTAAGAGGAACAACAATTCTGGAGAAATCCTGAATGAATCTCCGATAATATCCGGCCAACCCCAGGAAACTCCTTATCTCCGAAGGAGATCTCGGTACCTCCCAACTCATCACTGCCTCAATCTTGGCCGGATTGACCAATATCCCATTCTGGTTGACGAGGTGTCCTAGAAACTGGACCTCCCGTAACCAGAAATCGCACTTGGATAATTTCGCGTAAAGCCTCTCCGATCTCAGAACTCCGAGGATCTCCCTCAAATGCTCCTCATGCTGCTCTCTGGACCTCAAATACACCAATATATCATCAATGAACACGATCACCGAACAATCCAACATCGGCCTACACACCCTGTTCATGAGATCCATGAACGCTGCCGGTGCATTGGTGAGCCCAAAAGGCATCACCACGAACTCGTAATGCCCGTAAAGAGTCCTGAACGCTGTCTTCTGGATATCCTCATCACGCACCCTCATCTGATGATATCCAAACCTCAAATCAATCTTGGAGAAGCAAGACATTCCCTGCAATTGATCGAACAAATCATCGATCCTCGGTAAGGGGTAACGGTTCTTGACCGTCAGCTTGTTTAACTTCCGGTAATCAATGCATATCTGGTGTGAACCATCCTTTTTCTTGACAAAAAGGATCGGCACTCTTCACGGCGAGCTACTCGGCCGTATAAACCCCTTCCTCAGCCGCTCTTGAAGCTACGAGGATAACTCCTGCATCTCTGGAGGTGCGAGGTGATAGGGCGCCTTGGCGATAGGCGCTGCCCCCGGAACCAAATCGATACGGAACTCTACCTACCTCTCGGGAGGCACACCCGGCAACTCCTCGGGGAAAACATCCGGGAACTCATGCACTATCGGGACCTCATCGACCGACCTCTGTCTCTCTGCACCTACCCTCGTATCCACCACGTAAGCCCTGCTGTAGACTCTGCCTCGCTCTCGCGGCTGAACAAAATGCCGACCCAGAATGGGTACTCTCGCCATAAACCGTAAGAACTCCCCCACTAGGGTCTCGTATGGTCACCAACTGTCGCTCGTAGTTGATAACCGCTTCAAATCTGCTCAACCAGTCCATGCCCACGATGACACAGACATCTCCCATAGCAATCGGGACCAAATCAATCGGAAACTCAACGCCAAATATCTCGAGTACACATCCTCGAATCACATCAGTGGCATACACTACTCTCTCGTCAGCTATTGGAACTCGCAAAGGTCAACTCAACGCCTCTCGACGAATACTGATGTGCTGACTAAAGGCTAATGACACAAAATACTGACTCGCACCCGAGTCAAATAACACCAAAGCAGGTACAAAACACACAAGAAATGTACCTACACATATCACAACATAAGCATACCACCACAAACTCAAAATAAACAGAGGAAAGAATACATACCAGCCACAACATCGGGTGTTGCACGGACCTCCTCTGCTGTCAACTGGAAGGCTCTCCTGCAAGTCTTCGGCGCCTCAGCCTTCACCGGCCGACTCATTGTAGCTCGAACAGCAGTAGGGACAGATCCCTGAGAAGCTACCTGAGTTGACCCTCGTAACTGTGGACACTCGGCCTTCCGGTGTCTGGTCTGGTTGCAGTGAAAGCAAACAGCAAAACCCCTTGGGGCAATCCTTGGCCATGTGCCCCTCCTTGCCACACTTGTAGCAAGACGCTACTCTGCACACCCCCTCATGACTCTTGCCGCACATGCCACAAGTGCGTCCCTTCTGGTTCCCTGATCTCGAATCGGCGGGCTTAGCTCGCTTGGCAGCCGGCAGGGACTGTGCCGGTCGCCGATCCCTCCCTTAAGACTCCGCCTCCTCCATGGCCTGAGTCTCTAGCTCAATCTCCCTCTTCCGGGCATTTTCCTGAAGCTCGGCAAACGTCCGGTACGTCGAGTTCGCCACGAACTCGCAAATGTCTCTCCTCAAAATACTCAAATACCGACTCATACGTGCCTGCTCGGAAGACACGTGCTCAGGGCAGAACATCGCCCTCTCATGAAACATCCTGGTGATCACAGTAACAGACTCAGTACCCTGCTTGAGGGTCAAGAACTCCTGGTCCAAACGCTCCCTTTCCACCGGAATGTACTCATCACGAAACATAGCGGTGAACCTCTCGAAGGTCATTGCAGCAAGATCTGCAGAAGAATAGTGCGCTGTCACAAACTTCCACCAGTCCTTCGCCGCCAAGCGAAGCTGGTTCAGCGCGAACCGAACTCTCAGATGCTCCGGACATGAACATGTGTAGAAGCACCCTCAATGTCATAGATCTAACTGATAGCAACTATCAGATCCTGAGTCCCATCAAACTCTGGTGGCTTCGTGTTGTTGAATTCCTTGTACAACAACGCGTCACCCCCATGCGGCCTGGCAGCAGTAACGGCTGCAGTGGCTGCAGCAACAGCAGCATTAGAAAGAGCAGCATACTGCTCATCAAAAGTCTTAATCAATGTGGTCTTGATAGACCCGAACATCTCTGTAATCTCAGCGTGGATGGCAGCAGCCACCTCATCATGAATCATCTGGCGGAGCTCCTCATCGCTCACACCCCCTCACTAGTCCCTGGCCTGTGGCGTTCCCAACCATGATCTCTCTCTTTGAAATACAACACAAGATACCAGAGACTCGCTCGAGCGTACACACACTCGATATCCCAATCCTACTTGATCCCTAGTACCCTAAGGATTCTTACTTGGGCTACGCATTGATCCGGTGCCTTCGGTAGTACGGGCCCAATACTACCGTCCGCACCGCATCACTATTCACCCCAAGTCCTCCTCCTAGGATCCCAAATCCCAAGTACTCTACTCTCCCTCTATGCATAGTCTACTCTCAAGCAGATCTCTCATAAGCTCCTCGCTGCTATCTATTCACTCTCAAGCATCTCCTAGCAGCAAAATCCCTAGGCTAAGGCATCACAAATCAGGCCACTCTAGTCCTACTAAGAATACCTAGCCTACTCTAGCATCATATCATATCATACATATCTCATAACTCATAATGTAAGGGTATTTTGGGAAATCACCGTTCGGGCGGTGGCTGATCGTACACACTGCTGTGCTCTGCTCTTTCAAAAACTTTTTACTCTTGAGAAAAATTTTGTGAATTTTATTATGAAAACCTCTTAAATCCCCAGTTTGAGTTCAGATACGCCCGAAGGTGCACCTAAATCCCTCAAAACAAGGCTCTAATACCAACTTGTACCACCCAAATTTTTAAATAATTTTTCACGTTTATAAAACACCTTTTCATTCATAATTGTCATAACACATCATTGTATCACATAATCAATTCATAACATCACATACCAAGATCAAAACATCATTGTGCCACTGACTCCTGATATTTTTAATCGATCGACTGCTCTTTTAAACTAGAGGAGATGGAATCGGAAGGAGAGACCAGGGTAAGTAATAATCATGGACCGACTGATTACACATTTTTAGGTCAATTGCCTTGAGTTTTGTAATTTGGATTTTTATTTGAACACTGAAAACATCTTATTCAATCCATCTCTTTTTCTCATGACTTCATGTTTCATCTACAATGAAGTAATGTGACCGATTCCACCACTATCACTCTGATCCACACCAATAATTTACAGCTTTGACATTAAGATTGTCCAGGGGATGTCTATGAAGAATGTTGTGTTCAGGTTTGTCAGATTCGTGATAATAATGTTGGCACCATAGCTAAAGGAGACCCTTTTAGTGTCTGTGATGTAGGGTCAATCATGTCTATATACAGTGATTCTAAAAACGAGCTGCCATATCTCAAGGTTCGTCCCTACCATCATTACTCTTCCTGTTCTGTTAAAATTGGGCTGGTAGAGTCAAATCTATACATAGATCAGAGACGGGTAATTGTGATGAGGTTTCTATAAATTTGGGTAACAGTTTGTATATTTCTCAAATATTTTAAGTACAATAGTTTGACCATTGACAAAATAAATCGAAGCAGATTGAAAATGAAGAAGCACTGGGAGATTTCTTTTGATCAGAGACGGTGTGTGTGTGTGTGTGTGTGTGTGTGTGTGTGCTTAATTTATCTGATTATCCAAATTTGATTTTATTATTCTTGGAAAGTATTTATCTTTTTGTTACAAATGATGAGGTCAAGAATCAAATGGTACATTGCAGGAGGTGGCAGGAGAAAAAAAAAACGTAAATCTTCTAATTTCTAATTTCTAAATATAAATAAAATCATAATTCATTTCTCTTAATATATTTATATTTTTTTTTATTTAATAGGCCATGTAGACATATTAGTGTATGATAGTTTGAAGCTAGAGCGGTCTATTTTTGCATGATTATTATAATTCCCATTTGTTTGTATTCCAAACAACTACAGATTGTGGATGATGTCTCAATGTATTATTGCCTACTTTTATAAAATATTTGTTCCTTTAATTCATTCTTTTTGTATGAAATAAAAAATGGATGCCCATACATACACCTTGAATGATTAGGTCATGTCTCTGCAGGCACTTTTTCATAAGCTTGCGATCCCTTTCCTTGAGACCAATACCAAATATTTGCTCAATATGGAACAAGGTTTCCAAACATGGATTTGAGGTTATCTGAAACCCGTTGAAGCCACCATCTTCCTTCGGAGAGGGCCAACACGACCTGATTAATGTTCAGGCAATGTTGTTGATGCGTCTTTTGGTCAATTTCTTGGTATGTATAATTACAATAATCATACTATTTCTTCTTTTACATTATGTTTGCAATTTGTTTCTTCGTTATTATATGATGGTTTGATTCACCTTTTGAATATGTTCAAGAATTTCAGGTATTGTCATCAACAAACGTAAAGTACAAATCTTGCAAAATAGGTATGGTTGTTATTTTGAATAATCATACCCTATTTATTCCGCTGCCAAAGGTTGTTATTTTATAATTCATATGAGAATAAATAAATATAATCTTATATTTTTTTCTAATGTTTTTTTTTGTTGGAAAGGGGGTGTGGTTATGTTTATCAGATTTTCAACCTACAAGAGAAAGGGTATTTGTGTCAATGTGCTTTGCCCTGAGGGTGATAAGAGCAGTATCTCATCGTTCTTTAATGGTTTACAAGTAGATGAGAAACTTTGGTGATGGATTGTCTGAAAATGGAAATTTTATATCTTGGAAACCATTTTAATTAGTTTTTATTGTTCAATTCATTGTTACCTTTTTAGGTTCATATATACAAGCAATAATTCTCTCTTTGTTTATTTACATACATTACCAACTTTACCCTTTTGATGTTGTAGGGGAATAATGCTTACAACATTGACAAATGCATCCAATGCAAGACATCCATATTTGCAGTTCTGCACATAGAAGTTGTTCGTCAAGATGCAAGTTGCATGAATAAGAAATTAGCAATCTATCCACTTCCTCATAAAAATCTTTTGTAAACATACGGATATTATAATTTTATCAGTGTACCAACCTTATTCAATTACTCTAGCAACCTTCTGTTCACCACTTTGTTTTGGAGTGTTTCAGGTGTGTGTTTATTAGATTGTTGAGAAGCAAGTGGTCGGTAGTTTAGATGTATTGTTATGTCGTTTAACGAACTTTGGGAGGGCGTTCGCAAATATTGATGGCCTTTCGAACCCCGCAACGCGGGGTTATCCTTTCTATTTTTTTTCCAATTTCTTTTAATTCATTTACCAAAAAACAAACATCGATTGTCATTTCGTACATCTTCCATTTTTTACAAACAACAAAAACAACTGTCACATCCGACCCCTGCAACGCGGGGGTTCCCCACCTAGTTTTCATAAAACATAAACCAAACCTTTTTTTGTATTATTTTAAAGTGTGTAAAATTTATTATTTAAACCATTAAAATTGATATGTTGTTAGATGTACTAAACTATTTGCATAAAAAATTAATTCTCTTTAGAAACTAATTTTTGAATGAAATTATTCGCATCCGTCCTTTAGCACGGGTAAAACGGCTAGTGTGTGTGTGTGTGTGTGTGTGTATATATATATATATATATATATATATATATATATATATATATATATATATATATATATGACACAATGCCCTGGAACCATCTTGTAGAATCATCACTCAATTTTGTTTTGACACCTAATTCACATCATATTGATAGTATTCATAATTGATTTCTAGATTTGCTCGACTTGACTTCTACTAACCGTTGCTTTATAGTTTATACTTGTTTTACACGTTAAATACAAACATAATCGAATGAATGTAGAGAAATTGAGGCCTTAGAGATAAAGGGAAACTTGATAGAGGATGGAATAATGTAGTTTGCCAATTTCTAGGCATGTGAGATAAGTTTTAACATGATAAAGTCATACAAGTTTAAAATTATGCTCATCTTTAGAATATTACTTGAGTTTAAAATCATACTTGATTATTCTACATATGTTTGTTTTTGAAGAATATTTAGGAAAGTGTTTTCCATAATACTTGATTATTCTACATATGTTTGTTTTTGAAGAACATTTAGGAAAGGGTTTTCCATACACCTAGGGTCTTTAACATATGTTATTTAGGTAGGTGGGATATTAGAATTTAGATTTATCGGGTAAATGGTGATCAAAAGGCTATTGATCGTGACATCATAAAGGCCTTGTATTTGAGTCGACGATGAAGTCTATGAAAAAAAAAGGAGTTGGTAGCGTTAGAGACAAATGATAGGTTGGAAGCGATGGAGCAACAAGCGTAAAGTAAGACGCTTAAGGCTAGCAAGATGAAGACAATGTAGAGGAGTATATTGTTGTCATATAGGTTGTCACTCTGCAATTACCTGAGCATTTGAGACATTTGAGACCTTCTGGAAGCCATTGCACTTGTACAAAAATGACCTATAGACACACCAAAAACGTATGATCATACGCGTGTAGTGACATTTTATTTATTCACTAAAAGTGTGACGGAAGATGACGTCATCGTATGAGTCTTATGGTCACTTTAAAATGTAGCGTCCGTATGATATGAAAACATGTGACTGTATTATAAAAGTGTGACAATTGGGTAGGGAATTTTGTTCCTAAAATCAATCATTTTATCTAATAGTATGGTGTTAAACCTTCAATAGGCACACTTTTTTAATAATTGTAGTGACTGTATATGACCAAATGGCGACATACATGTTGTTTTAATGTGGCATTTTGCTAATAAATTGTCACACAATGCAAAGTTTATTAAGACTATTGAGTATCTTTTGCATACATGCATTTACGGTGAACATAACTATGTTCGCTAAATGGTAACATGTAATTAAAATGTGGCATTTTGCTAATAAATTGTCACGCAATGCAAAGTTTATTAAGACTATTGAGTATCTTTTGCATACATGCATTTACGGTGAACATAACTATGTTCGCTAAATGGTAACATGTAATTAATTTCATAAGTAGCGATTTGCTAATAATTAGTCACAAAAGAATTGTTGAATAAATGTGGTCATAAATGATTTGTAGACACACAAGTGTTTTTTGATAGTGATTGTTGCTCATCCAACTATCACACAAGTTTATTGTTAGTGTAGTTGTAACTATTATTTAGTTACAGAATAAATTGTTTATTAAGTTTTTAGTCACATCGATTTAAGAAAAATGTGGCAAAAGTGTTGTTGTAATTAAGCATTATGTCAAATAATTATGGCTATAAATACTTTCTAAACACGTGTTTTTTTGTTGTGACTATTGTGTATCATAAATGTTGTTTGACTTTAGTCACACATATAAAATTAAAACATGGCCATGAATTATGTATAAGCACATGCGACAAAAAATGAAATATAAATAAAAATATAACAGAAAATAAAAATTTTCAATAATAATTCAAATTCATACATCAAAACATATCCAGGGTTATAAAAAATAGAAGTACATGCAAAGTTGTAACCAAGAAAGATAAGTTATACATTTTTTTTATTAACACCATTGCTCCATGTTTGCTTTAATTGATGTGCCGTTGCGTAAGTGGTCTCTTTTCTCTTTTTAGTCTTTCGCATTTTGATATCTTGAACTAAAATTACTCGCAGTTGATCATGTAGCAGCAAATAAACTATTGAAAGACATCATCATTCTTTTTTTTTGATAAATGTGTTTCCCTGAATCAAGATGTGTAATGGAATAGTCTTAATCTTCAAAAATTGAATTACATCTTATGCTATTTTGCAAAACTATGTTAATTACATTGAAGCTTATAACAAGGAACTACAAATAGAAGTCAATTTATCATCAATTTGCCAACAAAATCCACAGATGCTATGAAGAATTTAGACATGGAAAAGGAAATTGAAGTAGGTTGCTATATTAAATGAGTCAACAAAAGCAGGTTGTCATTACTTGCATTTAATTGCGTAGACGGAGACTACATGAGAATCAGAAAAAATATCAACCAGAGCATTGTAATTATAAGAGATAAGAGGATAACTCTAACAATGTGATTTCTTGGGTTTGAACAACAACTATATCATTCTATAATGATTTATCTAGTTATATGTTTATATTTTTTGAAATTATTTTGATAAAAAAGAATAATATAACTGCTCGGATATTAGAGCACTTACTTGGGACCAATATCCTTAAGTGCACATATTTGCTCACCTCCCATGGCTTACATCACTATTGCTACATGAACAAGATAAGAACATGATCATTAAATGAGTGATTGCTGCTAGTTTCTGATTTGACCAGAAATAGTTACCATTTCAGTAAATTCTTCCTAGGAGAAGCAATGAAAACCTTGTTCCATGACTTCCTTCTTTTGTGACCCAACGACCTTCCTAAGGCTCACAATAGCTTCAAGAAGAAGATTTGAAGGACACATACCTATAGGGACGATCAAGACCTTGTTCCATGAGCAATTTGGAACACATGATAATATTTGCATGATTTATTTATAACCAATCAAGAAAGTGATAAAAACAGATGTATTAGGGATGTTGTTCCATATGTAACATATGTAAGGCCTATGTGTATATATAATGCAATTAAGGAACTTTAATAAAGAAGATAAGAGCATAACTTACAACAGGTAACTTGCTCTCTTGAACAAAAACTAATAAAAATTGGAAATTTCTCGATGGTTGATAATGTACTCAACTGCATTAGCACCTATGGCGAGGATACACAAACGATGTTGAGATTAATACATATCAAATTGACCTCAAGCTCCATAAATAAAAAAACATGGACGTGTAATGTGGATCACACAGGATTAACATTAATAAGTTCTCCATGAAATAAAAATCAATCAAGCACCACACGGGTCACGGCTATACCATAAACTAATCAAGAAAAATTATCAACTTCTATAGCTTGTCATTATATCGAGCACATTGTGGATAGAAACAAAAGTGAACTTACCAGTTGACACCTTAAAGCTTTCACACGTATCATATTTCAGCAAAATCAACTCCTAATTCCACAAAGAAAAATAAGTTACGGATTCCATGGTTTCTTAGTTTTACGGTAGGGACCAATAAAGGGAATCAGTCATGACTGAAAACATTACCTGCACACGGTCAAGGAAAAGAACAACGGGAAGAGGAGTCAAGAGGCGTGAGGGTCTGTGATAGCGCCAGTAGGCGGACGACGACGATGATGAGCAAGGAAATGCTGGTAAGAAGGAAACATAGATGAGCAAGGTAAAGGAAAAGGATGGAGATAAGAGGCGGCGGTAGGCGTGACTCGTGAGTGTCTCCGATGGCGACAGTAGTCGACTGGCGATGGCGATAGCGATGGTGACGACCAAGAGAAGGGAACACCAATTAGCAATGAACGAGGATGATTGGAAACACGATGAGTGGCATGTTCGTGAATATAAGTAGATAAATGTGGAGCCTCTATTTCTAATCGGTTATTTAGGGCTAAATCTTTAAATTGTAAAGGGAAAATGGAAAGGGGATCATATAGAAATCAATTTTTGTGAAAATAAACATGGAGGAAAATAATATAGAAATCAATTTATTTATTTTTTGGAAAAAAACATGGAGGGCAAAGGATATAGAAATCAAATTTTTTTGGAAAATAAAAATGGAGGGAAAATGAATTCGTATAAAAATCCATTTTGTTTTGAAGAATATAAACATGGAGGGAAAACGTTATTGTGAAGGTGTATAAAAATATAATTTGAAGTAAATATATTTGTATGTTTGGATGAACATTTGTCTGCACATGAACCAGATCAGACCGACAATCAATGAATCAAGAACCAATTTAGCGGAAAACGGAGAATCTAAAACCAGATTGAATACCTCAATTGTAGATTTGTTCTACAAGGAAGTGTGCTCTTTAAAATTATGTTCATATAATTAAGTGACAAGCCATAAGCAATAAGTAGTCAACAATAATCCATATGACCTAAGCCTTGATACATAAGCCATAAGCCCTAAGACTTAACCCTTAATTAATATGTCATGAGCCATAAGACATATCAATCCATAAACCATAAGCCTTAAGCCATAAGTCATAAGCCATAAGATCTAAGCCTTACCAGTTAAGCCATAAACCATAAGACTTAAGCTCCAAACTCTAAGATGTAAGCTTAAAGACACAAGCCTTAATCCATAAGCCCTAATCCCTAAAACTTAAGCCATAAGTTGTATGTCATGAGCTATATTCCATAAACTCCAACCGATTAGCCATATTAAGCCATAAATCTTAAGCCTTAAGCCCTTAGCCCGAAGTCATACTCTTTAACTCATAAACCAAAAACCTTAAGCCCCAAACCCTAAGACATAATCTTAAAGCGAATGCCTTAATCCCTATGCCATCAACTTAAGGTTTATGGCTTTATAAGCCATAAACCCTAATCCTTATACACTAAAAATCCGTAACGTCCCGAAAATAAGACCAAAATTTTCAATTCTTTTTAAATAACTAAAGAAATTATCCAAAACATCATAGTCAAACCATATTAGAATAAAATATGTCTAATACATCATGAAACATCACAGTAATCATAAAATATTGAACGAGGTGGTGTGTGCACTGCAATCATCCCGGGTTCTTCCCTTTCGAACCAGAAGTACCTGAAACATAAACTGAAAACCGTAAGCAAAAAGCTTAGTGAGTTCCCCGGAATACCAAATATCATACATATAAAACATATAATAGGCCCCGCCCGGCATCGGGCCCCACTCGGTAAACAAATCTATCAGTTATCAAGCCTCACTCGGTATACATATAAACATATAATCATATAAACACATGCGATAATCACAAAGATAATAGCATACATGATAGTCATCGGGCCTCGCCCGACATCAGGCCTTACCCGGTAAACACATACACACATAAGAAATGCAATGATATCAAAGATAGATAACATACAAGATGCTCATCGGCCCCCCACCTGGCATCAGGCCCTGCCCGGCATCGGGCTACGCCCGATAAACATGCAAACACATAACCTATGCAAAAGCCACGCAAACATCTAACAAACTAAGCATAAAAACTATGGTCCGACATTGTTTCCTTCAACCCGCTAAACACAATGAGGAAACTTACCTCAAGCTGCTGAATCACTCGAATAAATATTTGGCTGCTGGTCTGTAAATTCCTACATTATCAATATCAATAACATCCAATTATTAATTGGATCTCAACTCATAATCAGAGAATAAGATACATAGCCCATAAACAAGGTAAAAATACCATTTTACCCTTTATCTAACTTGGCCCAAAGCCAAGGCCCAACTCGACTATTCAAAAGGCCTAAAACATAAATGGCAACCCAAGGATCAAGTATGGCCCAATCTTCCAAATTGAGCCCCAAAACTAATCATGGGCCTAGAATCCAAGAAAGCTCAAGATGCTAGTCCAAAGTCCAACATAGAAGTTTAATGGCCTAACAGGCCCAAACAATGGAAGCCTAAACATTGGCCTATTACCAAAAACGTCAAGTCTAAGGCCCATCTACTGAGTATGCGGGGCTTACTCAGCTTGTACGCTTAGCATACTCTTTCTGGCGCTAGTACGCTAAGCGTACAAGTTGGGTACGCCCAACATACTCCCTAGTGTGCCATTCTACTCCATTAATCACTTAATTGGTTGAATCTTTTCTCCAAACTCACAGATCTAGTCCCTAAAAGTGACTTATCATGTAAAGTTGGCAACTTTACATACATGCATGGCTTAATGGGGCTCAAGAACTCAAAAAGAGATTAACAAAGGTCTTAACACATGCATGGGTCCAAATACCCATTTAGTACGCCCTGCGTACTAACCAAGGGATCAAATTTGAAAAGAATTTACATTAAGGACTAAAAGAGAAACATACCAAAACTTGGATGTGACAACCATGTATCCTTACCTACAGACGAACACAAACACCCTACCATATCCCAAATACCTATATCCAACCACCCCTACCTAAAACCACCTTTATATACATTTACACCCACATATACACCCCTATACCATATAACCATACCCACCCAAACACACCCACTCACATTTACAATTATAAGATGGAGAGGAAAGCTCAGATAAAGTTTTTTATTTTTGGAAACATTATGTATGGTGATGAAGATAAATGATCACGTTGAGTAAATAAATTACTAAATGTTCAAAACTTATTTTACATTTGTCAAAAACCAACCACACAATATGTTGAAATAACATAAACAAACATGTAAACATTTTGATAATTGTTCTCAAACACATGAGTTCTGACAAACCATAGAAAAATAATAAAATTTTATCTATTTTAAATAATCAATATTTATCAATAAGTTTTCTAATTATATTATTTAATCTACATTTTTTAAGAATATTTGGACTTTGGTTGTTAAAAATTTTCACTAAAAATTAAGAATCCAAAACTTATTTTTCATTCTACCTCTTCTTCCTCATTTCTTCCGTCTAGCCAAGCATGCCCTATAACGCCATCTCCACGAGAGACTAACCTCCGACCTACACGCCCATCCATCGTCAGCACTGGCTCTGCAGCATTGGTGAAACCTTTTTCCCTAAACTGACAATCTACTTCTCTTTCCTTACAGCGAAGATCGTCTCCACTCCTCCACATCGCTCGCATCTTCAGCCATTGCCCTCTAGTCCGGTGACTGCCTCCGCCAGCCCTTGAACCAACTCTAGCCAGTGCCTTTTCTAGCGCTATCAAAATCCAAAGACCGATCTCGGGGTAAAACTTTCTTTCTCTAAAATCGATTTTTTCTGGAATCGTTTTTTCCCCTGAATACATAAAAAAATTCTTTTCCCCCTTGAAATCGATTCTTAGTGATACATTGATTTGTTCATTCTTTTTTGCTATGAAATCTATTATAAGTTCATATATCGGTTTTTTTCTTCTATTTTGCCTTGCCCTATAACTTGATTACCACCGTGTATTGTTCATTTAGTCAACATTAGATTGAATGGCAATTTAATACTTCCTTTAGATGCCACCTGACTAAAATTATCTATTAGTTTAAGCTTGTCTTGATTTATAGAAGGGTTGCATTTAGACTCGTTGCTTATGTGATTGAATCATATGGATTAACCTACTGGTTTGAGTATTTTTTTTGTAGGTTTTTAGCATATGATTGTGAACATAAAGCCATTTTTGGAGTAAGATAGCAGTTGATGTATAATTTGGATCACTTCATCAAAAAACCTTGCTTCAATGTAAGCGTCAATTAGGCCAAAAATTATGTGAATATCAAGATTATAAGAACTGTTTATAATTTCATTCCATATGGAATTTGTCATGAAAAATTTGTTATTTGCATTGTACAACATCAAATTTGTCATGGTAGAATTGTCAGGAACAAAACCTTCAAATTGCAATTTATATATACAATTTGTATTTTTGTTTCTGTACTAGTGTTTTTTTTTAGGTTGTTTTCATATCTATTGTAAGCTTGTTTTTGCAAAGGGTTAAATGTAAGAAATAACAATGTATTTTTATTGATTTCTATATTATAACATCATACTACCACCTCTTCCGGTTAGAGCATTGTATTTTAGAAAAATAAACATTGAATTTAGTAAAAATAATACAAAGGGTAAAATGATCATTTTTATAATTAAGCACACAATTTCAGAGGTTCCAACCAAACAACATGTTAAAATTTCAGATCTTAAGAATTTAGATCCTCTTAAAAATTCAAACCTCTTAAAAATCCAGATCTTAAAAATTCAAATCCTGCCAAACAACCCATATATCTTTCGTTTTCTATCCAATTTTGTAGTCTCCCTCGCCTTAATCACGTTACCTCACTAGTAAAAGTCTCCCCTGACCCCTTTTAACCCTCTTCCTCATTTTCTATCATTTTTTGTTTTATAAAAATTGCCCAAAATATGTTAATAAGTCACTAGTAAATACTTACAACAACATATTTTCGTTTTATGTAGACTATTAATATGTAAACAAATATGTTAATAAGTCTCGCTCTCCCAAAAAAAAAATGAAGCACAAAATATATTAATAAGTCACTAGTAAATACTTACAGCAACATATTTTTGTTTTATGTAGACTATTTTTAACTTTAGACGTACACTAGTACAAAAAGAATTACCATTATAAAATCATAGTCACACATTTAATGATCATACTATAATTATTCTGATCAGACATTGTATGTCTTCTATACCTAGATTACTTACAGACACACAAGATAATTATAACCATAACCAAATGCTACTTACACTTACAATATTTGTTTTTTAAAGTCGATTCATCATATTTTAACACACATAATAAAAGACACATAACTATATACCACTAAAAGTAACTTGTTTTCTTGCTTTTACTAAGTCACTAGTAAACACCACCCTAGACACACAAATATTTAATGTGACCATATGTATCACCTTTTAGCTACATTGGTTTCATATGTCTACAAGGGCACCATGATATAGAAACATATACAATTGTCTCATGTCACCATATATTTATTTATTGTCTCATATATGGTCACAACGTTCAAGTATGGCTAATAATTGTCACATTTGGTATAGTTAAGTATAGTTAAAGTTTTGATTATCTGTACAATGGCCACAAAAACTAATTAAAATGTATCCAAAAACAGTCACTGGATTTTTTAGTTACCTTTAGCCACACTTTTAATAAAAAATGTCATATGCCATTTTTTGAAAAGTATGACCGTAGATCATTTTTGTATTTTTGTAGTAGTGTTGCTTGATGGTGGATAACGATAGTTGGTGGCGAAGGTGCTTCGACGAATATGGGAATGGAAGTTGCATGCTTTTTATAGAACGTGATATGATAGATTATAAAGAGACGGAACTAGATATGAATAATCACATTACCATATTGATATGTGAGTTTACATTTGACCATTAAGCCGATCAGTTAAAAATTATATATATATATATATATATATATATATATATATATATATATATATATATATATATATATATATATATATATATATATATATATATATATATATATATATATATATATATATATATATTACTTTTTTATGAAATTTGTTTTAATGATCTACAGTTATGTATAAGCCCCCAACATGTTATATATATGTTTGATGCCAAAATATATAAGGTGAACTGTAACAGTTTTTTTATACGAAAATAACTTACCAGGCTTTTCTCTTCATACAAAAAACATGACTAAACTTTATATCTTAAAACTATTACTATTAAACACTAAAAGCTTTTCAAACAAAAAATATCATTGCGATTTGATGTTGATTTGCTACTTTCCACATAATTGAACATCTTTTAAAAAATACGGTCAAACAGGTGGCTCGATACATACAGAAGTTCTACAAATAGGGCAAGTGGAATGTGTGATTAACCACCTATCAACACACTCACAATGATAACAATGGCGACAACTATGCAACACCTTCACCTTCTCTCCTTCTTCAAAAACTCCAAGACATATACTACATTCTGACGTCTCATTTGTCTCTGTAGAATTCAAAACTGTTAGATTTTGATGGTAAACTGTGATTGGAAGGTTGTTAATCGTGGCAACATCAAGGCCCTGTGTCTGAGCTGATGACGAGTTCTGTGATAAGGAGGAGGAGTTGGTGGCGTTGGGGGTATAGGATAAGTTTGAAGGGATGGAGCAGCAAGTGTATAGTAAAATTGTTAAGGCTAGCAAGATGACGACTATGTAGAGGAGTATGTTATTGTCATATATGGTGTCATCGTGCAAGTACTGGAGTATTTGAGACCCTTTCGAAGCCATTGCTTTTTGGAAATTTGTCTTAATGATCGAGCAGTTAGGTATGAGTCGCTGACATGTTAAATTTATGTTTGATGCCAAAATATATTATTTGAACTATAAAAAAAATTATGCGAGAATAGCTTACCAAACTTTTCTATTCATACAAAAAACATGATTAAACTTTGTACTTTATAAATGTCACTATTAAATATTATATTCTCTTCAAACAAAAAATATCATTGGGATTTGATGTTGATTTGATATTTTTTTATTGAAGTGTACATCTTTTAAAACGAAATATGACTTATATAGGAAAGTAATAAAGTTTGTTTTTTATATAAAGATTACCATTAATTTTTTATTGAGTTCCCTGTATATATCTATCTATCCATTTCTTATTATATTATAAAAACAAAAAAATGACAAATTTATGCGTCTTAATCTGCTTAGTGGTGATAACTGATAACTCTCAACATACCGTTTGGCTAAATCCATGGGATTGGTATGTATTATCCACAAGTTATGCGAGTATGGCATTACCAAATTACAAAATTACCAAGTAAATAAAATCCAGATGTGAATTCCACATTGCAGCTTCCCATTTAGTTATCGTTTTAGATAAACTTAAAGACATGCTTGACAAAATTAGAGAAAAAGTGGTCTTCAGAGGTATATATATATATATATATATATATATATATATATATATATATATATATATATATATATATATATATATATATATATATATATATATATATATATATATATATATATATATATATATATATATATATATATATATATATATATATATATATATATATATATATACTTTTAATTGTGTACGATCATTTTATTTTTAGTGTTAACAACAAAAGACTGTTTGAAATGCGGAGATCTATCTTCTTCTCAAATAAAACGATGATAAAAGATTCTAATAACATTCACGTTGTATTCGTTTTCATGTATGGATATAAAGCAAGATATGCTCCATCAACTATAATTGAAGCCATAATAGATGCACTTGTGTTAGGGTGTCATTATTTTGGAGTTCCATTTCTCTTTCATGTACATGCACACATTAAACATCATGATTATGTTACTTTCAGTGGCCAATAATTTATCTAATGGAATTATATCTTTTTTTAGGGTACTAATATGTTATCACACCTTCTTATTGGACGTCACGCTAGTGACAAACAAGTTGTTATCGATGCAATTGACTTATTAGGTTAGTATATTACATAAATTTCTTACAAAAATTCTACCTGGTTTTTTAATTTTTATCTTATTTATGTTCCTTTCAACCATATTTTCTTACAGCGCGTGATGTCATTAATGTTGCTGAAAGTGGAATATCATTCCTATTGAAAAAAAGAGGCCAGTTTCTTGACTACATAATAAACCTAATGCGTCGACATGATGAAGTTGTTCAATATGCATTTAGTAATAAAGAAAAACCCTTACCAAATTAAGTCATGTCCCCGTTAAGTCTATCTAATGATGATTGATTTTGTGTAGTACGATGAGTTCTTTATCAGACGGACTTGTTCTTGCTGTCAAAAGTGGACTTAGCCCTCAATCTCTTCCATATGTATTGGTATGAACCATAATTTTAATGATTAAATTTCAAGTGTCATGATTTTGGTTATAAATATTGACATTTGGTTTTAGGTAGGATGGTAAGTGGTTTGTTTTATATAATTGCAAACTACCATTCCATACAACCAAGGTTGTAAAACTCGTTACTCGGTACCTATTCGGCCGACTACCGAGTAACGAGTACTCGGAGAGTACCCGGATTTGGAAATTTGTGTAGAAATATTTTTAGGGAAATTATATATGTCAAAATCATAAGTTGATTGAAATATATAACAAAATTGGATACATGTGAATACACAAAAAATGAAAAATACATAATGGTCTCACTTTGTGAATAATTACTGAAAATATAGGATATATATGTAGTAATAATCACATGTGTGTGTGTGTTAAATAATAAATCATTAAGTATATTATACATATTAATCATCGAGTTGACCGAATTTCACAACACTACTTAGTTCGTAAGGGGGCGATCGGGGAGTACTCGGGATTATGTAACTCGCCTCGGCAAGGGGGGGAGTACCGAGTACTCGGAGGAGTAATCGGCCAACTCGGTGAGTTTTACAACACTGCATACAACATACATCTATATATTTATTTACATGTTTAGGTTACTTGTTATGAGGCATTGAAAGAAGTAACAAAATACGGGAGACAAAAGTGGTCGCTAAATCAAGTTACCATTTCAATAGTTCTTTTGAGAGCTTATATTGGGAGGAATCTATGGGAATTTGTTGTATTTGTGTAAGGTAAATGGGTCTGAACATATATCTTAATTGGAGATGGTGTTTTCTTAAAGGGATTGACGATACGATGAAAAAGTTAATGTATTACATTTATTAAGCATTGGAATGATTATTTATATTTTGACGTACTATATATTGTGAAATGGAATGTCTTTTTGTATGATATGTTTCTTTGTATTAGGAGACATTAATTTTCATTTAATTTAAAAATTAGTGTGTGTGTATATATATATACACACATCTATATATAACATTTAAAATTATGACATGCAAAAATGTGTGTTGTCTTATTTTATGATTGGGGCTTTAATGATAATGTGTCGCGTAAGCTTATTACACGCAAATATGCGTCGTCTTCCTTTATGGAAGGGGTTTTAATGACACAAATTTATGTGTCATCTGTACCATTTTATGACATACAATGTGCGTGTCATAAAAGGCCTTTTTTCTAGTAGTGTATTAAAACCTTGATTTTAGAGTGCATGTACACTTATGCAATTTTGTTTGTTTCCATTGCCATGATTAAGTGTATTGATGCTAATAAACCTAAACAGATAGAGCATTAGGAAGTGGTTGTAAGGAAAACAAAGAAGCCTTTGGGCAACTTTTGGAATAAGTATGTCTATTTATGGATGGTAGTATGGTCCCATTCTACCTAAAGCACATGACATCTACATACCTAGATCAACATGGGTCACAAGGGTTATAAGCAGCTGAGAGATGTTGAAATAGTGTGGGTATGGCACTATGTATATGTTGTAAACTTTATGTTTGTATCTTTAGTATGGTGGTTGTTATACATAAAGGAAAGTGCTTTGGGGCAGGTCTAAGTGAGCCAGACTTATGTGATATGATTACTTTGGAGATATCAAAGGGTATGGTCAACATGATATCAGGTATGTTCTCAAAGTTCAAGGATTAGTTGATTGTTATGTTTGATAAGAGGTATCTAATTGCTAGAGAGCATGCACAACTCATGGCTAAGAGCTTCATTTACTGTGACCTTTCTACATGACACTCTCCCTTGTTCGTATTGAGGAAGGATATGATTGTTAGAATGCGGTGGATAGCAGAGATTGAGGTGCCTTTTACAACATTTTTTCCATAATTAGGCAAATGTATGGTTGCCGATGAACATCTTTAGGAATGTGGTGTAGGGTTTGTGGGGATGGATTATTCAATTTGTTATTGCGGTCAAGCTAGAGGCCATGATGTGGATGATTTTTTAACTCGGTGCAAGGAGAAATATATGCCCAGTGGAGATGAGGCAAAGGAATATGGAATTAGATTTGAATACCCAAGAGAGAAAGAGGAAGCATGTGTTGTTTCATGCACCATCGACAACAACTAAGAAGTTTAAATTTGCCTATATTCGTACGGGAGATCATAGGAGTCATGATTGCCATTAAAGTGTGGGAAGATGCATGATGATGCATGTCATGTATCTAGGTGTTTAAAGTGTAGGCAAGAGGGTCATTTTCTTCAAGACTGTAAGTTGGGGATGAAGGCTTGTGTCACACCCCGAAAACCAAAGGCGAAAACATTTTCGGGGCGGACTCCACGTTGAATATCATAACCAATGTACATAGTAAGAGAAGTAAACACAAAACATTACATTACATAGATTTCATTACATTTGTTTAAAAGTAAAATGATACAAGTTTATAGGTACACAAGTTTTAACAAAAGTAAGACGTGACTCCATACGCTCCGTCTTCTGCAAAAGAACGCGGGATACCTGTCTAAGGAGAACCTGAGAATACAAGCAGTTTTAAAATCAGCATAAAGCTGGTGAGTTCATAAGCGGTTTATTTTGTGAAAATGAACAAGATTCCTTTAGTTTTCCGAAAAAGTGGTTATCTAAGAAAATCCCATATTTTCTTAAAAGTTGGTTATCAAATCCAAAATGTAATGTAAAAGATGTACACTGAAAACATAATTGCCCTTGTGAAATGTAAATTTTAGTTATCTGAATTGTTACACGTTTCTGGTTATGTACAGATGTTATCCCAGGAAAATCCTATATTTTCCTAAAAAGTTGGTTACCAATCCGAAATGTAATGTAAACGATGTATACTGAAAACCCCGTTATCCTTGTTAAGTGTATGTTAGTTTTAACACGTATATAAAACTATCATCATAGTAAACTAATTACAAAGATTATTAATTTACTATATTCATTATTACTAACAAGTAAATTTCTATTATCCAAATTGCGAGTTCCATAACCATGCGATAGACTAGATATGGAATTAAGAAGTCCAAATCATTTTATGACTTTCGTCACCCTTGAACCTTTCGGTTCAGCTGTAGCTAGCAGCTAGGTGCGGGGTAGTCAGCCCCGTATAGATCTATACACTCAAGTCACGCTCCCTATCTAAGAGATTCTGGTTACAGAGGCGGTCCTCCACTCGCGTATCTCTGTGGAGTGTTCTCCAAGGACGTGTCTCCAATTTATAGGAATAACAAATCTACAAGTAATAATGTGGAAAATCCTGTATATATTCTATTTACAAAAACGATCCTCCACTCGCGTATCTCTATGGAGTGTTACCAAGTACAAAACATATGAACTATTCTAATGATTTTAACAATAATATTATGGTACAAATCGCTTGTGAAATATATAATATAACATTATATAATAAGATACGAAAT
The DNA here is from genome assembly GCF_002870075.4 of Lactuca sativa. Taxonomy (NCBI): domain Eukaryota; kingdom Viridiplantae; phylum Streptophyta; class Magnoliopsida; order Asterales; family Asteraceae; genus Lactuca; species Lactuca sativa. The sequence goes on along the minus strand of NC_056631.2, from coordinate 85,933,881 downwards.
CGGTTTGTAACTGATTCTGCAAGTTAAACAGTTGATTAATACGGGTTCAATTGTTAAAAGCAAGTGAAATATGAAACATTTCTAATGAAATAATAATGTTTAAGTACAAGATATTCTTGTACTTTTGCTTGTATTCCCCCCTGAAAACAATGAAAAACCATTAAAAAAGGGTAGGGGTATGAACTCACCGGACGCGGAATGTGTCGACTAGGATGCTAAACGTCGAATCGAGGCTTGAATACGTGCGAGGTTCCTATGTAATATTAAATAATACACAAATATATCTAATTTGATTTTAATTCACTAATTAGATACGATTTTTACACTCCAAGACGCGAAAACACTTAAAATCAAGTGTTTGGAGTGACCCGGGTGACATCTAATGAAGTATAATGCTTGGATATAGAGTTTACTCTTCAAGAGTAAACTCCCAAAGGAGTTCATGGCCCTATTGACCATTTCCCATGAGTTTACGGCCGTAAACTCATGGGTGGGTGTCCTAATTTACTAAATGGCCTTTTAACATTTTAAGGGTGATGATAGAATTGGTTTTAAGACATTGGAATGAGATATAAACATTTTAGGGACTAAATGAGGTGTTTATGGCAGTAAACTAAGTGTTTACGGCCGTAAGCTTCCCTACACACATTCATTATTTATTTTGATGATGCTAGGACAATCACATGTGATTCCAACTAATTTTACAAGCCAAGGAGTGAATTTTGGGCATCATTTGATCCATATATATGAGTTTACAACCCAGGAACCCATTCTTGGGGGGGTTTATGGCCGTAAACACTCAAATGGAGGGTTTTCATCATGTTTAAGGTTCCCAAATCGATTGTGGATGGTTCTAGAATTTATCCTAAGGCTTATGGTGTGTTTAAGTGGCATCTTAACACATTAAAATGAGTTTACTCCCCATGCATATGAGTTTACGGCCCAAGAATGTTCTTGGGTAGTAAACTCATGTTTACTCCTCAAAAATGATGCTCAAGGCGTTCTAAGTCCAATATGGTAATTCCCTAAGTCATACCTAAGCTCCAAATGAGGTTTGGAAGGGTTTTATGGCTCAAAAACCCATTCTATATGAGTTCACGGCCTAGGACTGTTCTAGGGCCGTAAACTCATGATAATGGTCCTAATCCATGATTTAAACTCGAATTTGAAGGCTAAATGTGTTATACTAGGAGCTAGGATAGTTACCTTGGTGATTTCAAGCTTGAAATGAGTGATTTTGGATCAACAAGTTTGATTTGAGGAGAGAGGTTAGAGAGAGAGTGAAAAAGGCTTCAAATTAGGCTTAAACAACTTTAAATATGGTTTGAAATTTAGATACGGTGGAATTTTACCCGATACCGACGTTAACCGAGGCTTTTGGTCGCACCCGATTAAGTTGTCGTAATCCCGATATGGTCAAAACTAAAATTTTTCTAATTATTAGTTTGAGGTTTTTACTTGTGTTTCTAATGTGATTGGGTACTAACGAGGTCAAAATAAAAGCATTAAATTAATTGATCTAATCAAAAACGAACTTGGAACGATTTGCTACCGGCGAGTTTTATTGACGAAACGGTTATGGCGACGGAACAATTTCGGGTTGTTACATTATCCCCCCGTTAGAGGGAATTTCGTCACGAATTTGAAAAGTTAAGGTACAAATTATGGATAAAGGTGCGGATATATCTACTACATCGAATCTTCCAGGATCCCAAGTGATTTCAGGTCTCCGCATGTCATTCCAGCGAACCTTCACTAACGGGACGCGGCTCGGTTTCATACGCTTGATTACTTGGTCTATGATCTTAGTTTGCTCGTCTAGAAAGTTTAGGTAAATTGTGGTTCTTGGTCACATCAGGATAGATTTCTATGGTTTTATCAGACAGGTATTCGTTAAGAATAAAGGCGCAATGTACAGGATGAACGTTGCTAAGTACTGAAGGTACTCGGAGTTTGAAGGCTACGGAATCAATCCTAACGGGGATCTTGAAGGGACTAATGTACCACAAGTTAAGTTTTCCGTGCTTTCCAAAGTATAATGTCTTTCCAGGGTGAGACCATTAACAGGACACGATCTCCAGCCTGGAATTCTAGAGGTTTACATTGTATATCGACGTAACTCTCCTATCGATCTAGTGAAGCTTTCCATCGATATCGGGTCCAGATGATCTTCTTGATGGTTTCACGGATGATTTTAGAACCAGTGAGGGTACTACCGGGGGAATCGTCTTGGCTAACTGCGTGACTCCTATCTCGGCCTAATACGAAGGAATCTGTACTTTTGACTGTTGAGGGTTCCAAATGGTGCAGTCTGGATACTAGTACGATAGTTGTTGTTATACGAAGGCTCGATCATAGGTAAGTGGGTATCCCAAGTCGCTCGGCAATTTATGACACATACTACTAGTATGTTTTCCATGATCTGAATAACTCTCTCACTCTATCCAATTGTCTGAGGATGATAAGTTGTACTCATGACCAGCTTGGTTCCGTGAGTTTTCTGGAGGGACTTGCCAAGACCTTGAGGTAAACTTGCTATCTCAACAAAAGATAATGGACGTAGGTATACTATGCAGTCGGACTACTTCTTGGATGTGGGTTAGCGTGAGTATTTTCATCATGAATGATTCTCTGATCGGAAGGAAGTGAGCGGATTTTTATCAAAGGATCGACAATTATCCCAAATGGTATCGTACACGTTCGGGAAAACTGGGTAACGTGATGGTGAAATCCATGTTGGTTATCTACCATTCCTATTTGGGTATCTGGGCTGCTAAAGCAGTCCCGAGGGCTTCTGACTAGGCTTCTCAGGTCTGAGCGAGTAAACGGGGACAGGATAGGCATGATGCATAAGTCTTACTTCATTGCTTGGAATGATGTATCTTGCTTTCCACTCCAACGAAAAGGGTACACCTTTCTGTGTCGGAGTGGTTAAGGGTTTGGTGGTTTTGGAATGGTTCTGCGATAATAGCCGTTGAAACCCAAGAATTGACAGGTTTTCTTTGGGTGTCTTCGGTGCCGACCAATTCTCTATTGTTTCGATCTTAGGAGGATCCACACGTATGTCTTCATTTCCTACTACATAACCAAAGGAAAACGGTATGACCGAAGGGTATCAATACGAACTCTTAGTGATCATATCGAGTCCTGAATGCCATCCTTGAAACATCACTCTCATGAAATTGTAGCTGATGATGTCTTGACCTAAGGTATATCTTCGAGGAGTAGCTGGCTCCCTGAATTTATTGAAGAAGTCATCTATTCGGGAAAGAGGATATGGGTTTTGACGGTCAACTCATTAAGCCAACCGAATAACTCCTGCATTTCTGCTGGAGCAAAACGATACAGAGGTTTGGCTTCGGGGGTAGTTCCAGGGATTAAGTTGATACGAGACTCAGCTTGGCGTTCGGAAGGAATTCTAGGGATCTTTTCGGGAAGACATCAGGAATATTACAGTCTTCGGAGACGCTCTCGGGGTCTTTAACTTCTTGTTTCTTGCTGATCACATGAGCTAGGAATACCTGACACTCCTTTTGCAGAAGTTTTCGAGCTTTGATGCAGGGAATGATGCGAAGATTAGAGCTAAGCCTATCGCCATGGATCATGAGGGTCCGGTCAGAGGGAAAATTGAGACGAATAGCTTTTTCATAACAAAGTATATCAGTACGATCAGGACTCAATCAATACATGCCAAAGATAACATCAAAACTCTTTATTGAAACTGACATCAGGTCAAAGAGGAAAGAATGATTACTTCAAGGTAAGGATACAACTTAGGGATAAGTCGTTAGTGCACTCATTCTCACCGGTAACCATCTTGACGATAAATGTTTCGGTTACTAGACGAGGACTATGTTTACGAAGATATTTGAATAAATGACTAATAGAACTTTCTTGATGCTAGATTCGAAAAGGATATGAGCATAAGAATTGTCAAAAAGAAATGTACCCGCGACCTTGGTGGGATCAGCGGCTGCCTCCTCCTGCTTCATAGCTAAAACCATTCCGTCGTTGTTGGTGTTGTTGGTGGTTGTTGCTTTTGGGCAGTTTCTCTTGAAATGCCCAATTTCTCCACACCTATAGTAGACCTGTTCAATACTTGATCCAGAAGCTTGATCGGGTTGTTGGACTAGTGTTCTGCAGTTTCGAGCAAGGTGGCCCTTCCTGCCACAACGAATGCAAATCTTCTCGCGACATGAGCCAGGGATAAGATGATGATAACTGCATCTGTTGCACCAAGGGTGGTTACCAGCATACCCAGTGACAGGTGCTTGAGCTGTAGATGCAACAACAGGAGTAGTGACAGCTTGAACTGCCACAGTTTCATGCCTCTTGGAGGGTCCTTAGGAACTCTGACCCTTTCGCTTTTTCTAGATAACCTTATTACTCTCATCATACTCATTCTGATGCTCCTGAACATTTTCATGGTTTTGGGGGTAGGGGTTATATCCTGGTCCACCGAACCTGTTAGGGTACAACAGTGTCATTGTAGCCGTCACTGCGGCAGAAACAGCCAGCTGAACATCATAGGGTCGAATTGAGAAGGAGGTGGTGATGGAGAGTCATTGTTCCTTGAACTGGGTCCTTTCTTTGAAGACATTTCGATCTAAAATGATTAGGAAAAAGAGGATGGTAAGTCCTCTGAATTAAATTAAGAGATATGAAACAAGGGATATCTCTTTATGACAGACATATAATTCTATGAAGCGATAAAGCAGGAATGAATTATCAAGGCAGACAAACTATCACTAAAGGAATGATTGAGGAGCAACAATTGAATGAGAATTTTCCTATAACAAAGTTGGATCTACAAATACTCCCATAGTATTTCATGATTCGCTGCGACGACAGCTCGTTGTTTGTGGTATTTGGGTAAGTTTTAGGTATGCCGCATACCACAGTCACTCCCAAGCACATGTTGGATGTGTCTCGAATGAATATAGTTGGCCAGGCTATATTGATCCTAGAAACGACTACATAAATGCCCAGGTTTAACTGCAGTACACAACACCCATTTACTTATGTTTTGTTCTACCTGTAGTTACGGATCTTGACGGTTCGGTATACTTATATACTTTTGAAAATACTTATATTTTGAAGGATACTTTTAGTTCAGAGCACTTAGGCCCTTTAATGTTTATAGTCTTATACCATGTAAGGTTTGGTATACTCAGTTCACTTTAAACAAGGGCTCTGATACCAATCTGTCACACCCCGAAAACCAAAGGCGGAAACATTTTCGGGGCGGACTCCACGTTGAATATCATAACCAATGTACATAGTAAGAGAAGTAAACACAAAACATTACATTACATAAATTTCATTACATTTGTTTAAAAGTAAAATGATACAAGTTTCATAGGTACACAAGTTTTAACAAAAGTAAGACGTGACTCCATATGCTCCGTCTTCTGCAAAAGAACGCGGGATACTTGTCTAAGGAGAACCTGAGAATACAAGCAGTTTTAAAATCAGCATAAAGCTGGTGAGTTCATAAGCGGTTTATTTTGTGAAAATGAACAAGATTCCTTTAGTTTTATGAAAAAGTGGTTATCCAAGAAAATCCCATATTTTCTTAAAAGTTGGTTATCAAATCCAAAATGTAATGTAAAAGATGTACACTGAAAACATAATTGCCCTTGTGAAATGTAAAGTTTAGTTATCTGAATCGTTACATGTTTCTGGTTATGTACAGATATTATCCCAGGAATATCCTATATTTTCCTAAAAAGTTAGTTACCAATCCGAAATGTAATGTAAACGATGTATACTGAAATCCCCGTTATCCTTGTTAAGTGTATGTTAGTTTTAACACGTATATAAAACTATCATCATAGTAAACTAATTACAAATATTATTAATTTACTATATTCATTATTACTAACAAGTAAATTTCTGTTATCCAAATTGTGAGTTCCATAACCATACAATAGACTAGATATGGAATTAAGAAGTCCAAATCATTTTATGACTTTCGTCACCCTTGAACCTTTTGGTTCGGCTGTAGCTAGCAGCTAGGTGCGGGGTATTCAGCCCCGTATAGATCTATACACTCAAGTCACGCTCCCTATCTAAGAGATTCTGTTTACAGAGGCGGTCCTCCACTCGCGTATCTCTGTGGAGTGTTCTCCAAGGACGTGTCTCTAATTTATAGGAATAACAAATCTACAAGTAATAATGTGGAAAATCCTGTATATATTCTATTTACAAAAACGATCCTCCACTCGCGTATCTCTGTGGAGTGTTACCAAGTACAAAACATATGAACTATTCTAATGATTTTAACAATAATATTATAGTACAAATCGCTTGTGAAATATATAATATAACATTATATAATAAGATACGAAATCGGTTTGTAACTGATTCTGCAAGTTAAACAGTTGATTAATACGGGTTCAATTGTTAAAAGCAAGTGAAATATGAAACATTTCTAATGAAATAATAATGTTTAAGTACTAGATATTCTTGTACTTTTGCTTGTATTTCCCCCTGAAAACATTGAAAAACCATTGAAAAAGGGTAGGGGTATGAACTCACCGGACGCAGAATGTGTCGACTAGGATGCTAAACGCCGAATCGAGGCTTGAATACGTGCGAGGTTCCTATGTAAAATTAAATAATACACAAATATATCTAATTAGATTTTAATTCACTAACTAGATACGATTTTTACACTCCAAGACGCGAAAACACTTAAAATCAAGTGTTTGGAGTGACCCGGGTGACATCTAATGAAGTATAATGCTTGGATATGGAGTTTACTCTTCAAGAGTAAACTCCCAAAGGAGTTCACGGCCCTATTAACCATTCCCCATGAGTTTACGACCGTAAAATCATGGTGGGGTGTTCTAATTTGCTAAATGGCCTTTTAACATTTTAGGGGTGATGCTAGAATTTGGTTTGAAGACGTTGGAATGAGATATAAACATTTTAGGGACTAAATGAGGTGTTTACGGCAGTAAACTAAGTGTTTATGGCCGTAAGCTTCCCTACACACATTCATTATTTATTTTGATGATGCTAGGACAATCACATGTGATTCCCACTTATTTTACAAGCCAAGGAGTGAATTTTGGGCATCATTTGATCCATATATATGAGTTTACGGCCCATGAACCCATTCTTTGGGGGATTTATGGCTGTAAACACTCAAATGGAGGGTTTTCATCATGTTTAAGGTTCCCAAATCGATTGTGGATGGTTCTAGAATTTATCCTAAGGCTTACGGTGTGTTTAAGTGGCATCTTAACACATTAAAATGAGTTTACTCCCCGTGCATATGAGTTTACAGCCCAAGCATGTTCTTGGGCAGTAAACTCATGTTTACTTCTCAAAAATGATGCTCAAGGCATTCTAAGTCCAATATGGTAATTCCCTAAGTCATATCTAAGCTCCAAATGAGGTTTGGAAGGGTTTTATGGCTCAAAAACCCTTTCTATATGAGTTCACGGCGTAGGACTGTTCTAGGGCCGTAAAATCATGATAATGGTCCTAATCCATGATTTAAAATCGAATTTGAAGGCTAAATGTGTTATACTAGGAGCTAGGATAGTTACCTTGGTGATTTCAAGCTTGAAATGAGTGATTTTGGATCAACAAGTTTGATTTGAGGAGAGAGGTTAGAGAGAGAGAGAGAGAGAGAGAGTGAAAAAGGCTTCAAATGAGGCTTAAACAATCTTAAATATGGTTTGAAATTTAGAGACGGTGGAATTCTACCCAATACCGACGTTAACCGAGGCTTTTGGTCGCACCCGATTAAGTTGTCGTAATCCCGATATGGTCAAAACTAAAATTTTTCTAGTTATTAGTTTGAGGTGTTTACTTGTGTTTCTAATATGTTTGGGTACTAACGAGGTCAAAATAAAAGCCTTAAATTAATTGACCTAATAAAAAACGAACTTGGAACGATTTGCTACCGGCGAGTTTTATATACAAAACGGTTACGGCGACGGAACAATTTCGGGTTGTTACAGCTTGCTATCATTTCCATCCATTGGGTCATGTCAAGGTGGATTGTCCTAGATTAATAGGACGGGCAGTGTGAGCTCCAACACCAGTGACATTATGATCGATTGATGGTTGTAGGAGAGGTGGAATCCTCTACAGCCAAGGATAAATCTTTTTAGCATTTTCTCGAGGAGGCGAGATCAATATACAATATGGTCAATTGTATGTTTTCATATTATGTTTATGTCATTCTTTCATTATGTTCTTGTTGTTGTACATGTAGGTTGGTACACTTGTAGTCAACTATGTACATATCTTAATTTTATTTAACCCGAGGGCAATTTATTCATTTGTGTTGCTTGCTTTTAGCAACGGAAATGTTGTTGCTCAGGGAGGATTGGACCACCCTATTATGGTAGAGGTTGTCGACATTAAGATCATGTATGTACTATATGGTCTATTGAGTATTTTAAAGGGAAAGACATGCTTTGTCAATATGATTAAGATATAGGCTTTTAGAGGTCTCTTACTTGCTAAGGCGTATATAATTAATACTTGCATTCTCACTTTCATTCAATACTTGGTTATTGATCTTAACGATTAAAAGTTAAAAGACTAGCATATTATCAAGTTGGTAATTGTTGGTGTAACATTTTGGTGGATTTCTTATTGCACTCTACATTCGTTGTCAACCTTCTAATCTCCCTTAATGATCCAAAAAGCTTCTAAGGTTGTTAACCTTTTCTCTTTTATGGTTGTGTAAATCTTTCCTTTCCTTGCAAGATGTTCCTTTGGTGGGTATAAACTTATTTATGTTCTTCAAATTATAAAATACTTCTATTGTTATCTTTGAGTTTTGGAACTATTTTAGAAGAAATCCAAGCCAAGCCATGGTTTTATGAAGCTTTTTATAACTTTCATGAAATGTTGAGTTAAAAAGGGGATAATATTTGAATAATATTGAGATAAATGCGAAATTAATGGATATTTTAATGAAGCTCAAAAATAACTAGATTTTTGAATAATAAGGAAGAGATATAGCAACAAGTTTACCTAAAATATAAGCAAGTAAATAACATTTTAGTTGAATCGTAATAAGGCTTTCATTCAAGACCAGGTTCGAAAGTGATGACCAACTAAATGTGCAAGATAATCTTGATAAAGAGGCTTCTATATTAATATAACGATTACACAGAAAAGATATTGGAAGTGGAGAGCCTTAATAGATAGATTAACAATATCATCTACTTATAAGACAAAACTATACATATTAAAGTAAAAATATGAGTAGCTTAGGTTGTCCTACTTCCCACGACTGATTTGTGTCGCCTACCAAGAAATGTCAATATAAAGTTGATCATTGTTTTTTCACTGAAAAGACGAAACATTATCTTTATAATCAGGTAGACTTTTCCTCGTCGGTATAGATCAACAACATACAAGGCTCTTTGGTAAGCCTTATCTCCTTTTCAGTTCATTTGAATCATCTACTGTGTGGTATTATTTACACACTTCAGCTGCTGAGGGTCACTTTATGTCATAACAGTTTCCCTTAAGTGACCTCACAGCTTTCACCTTTTACTTGTTGAGTGTGATGAACTTGATCAGGATCAACCTAAAGACTCTAACTTGGAATATCCAGTTGATTCTTCTTTGAATTTCATGGTTGACAACCTCAGTTGTGTATTTGGATTTTTCGGTCAATAGAAGGATGTCTTGTCGATGTTTCTTGCTACAACAATGGAAGTATCTAGCAGGGAGAAAGTTCTTTGGATCTCCCTTGAATGTACAATAAATAATGCCAAGTTCTGGATTGTTGGTGGCTCATAGACTCAATTCTTGTATACCTTCGGTGATGAAGTGTGGGGTTCGATATGTGGAAGTTCAAGTTTTTCCTATAACACTGGATGAATCTCAACATCAAAAATGGGAAAGTCACCAAGTAGGGACCAAAGATAGGTTGAAACCCTTAGGTAAGGTGTCTTCATTTTATGATGTTTTCAATCTTGTGACTGAAGACTTTTGTAATTAAGAATAGCTCTCCAGGATTCATCTTCGGAAGTGTTCTGTAATACTCTTTGCCAAAGCACACCAATGTATATTGGAAGAATTGTGCTTTAAGAGATGATCTTGACTTGTAGTTGGTGACAGCCTCCGGTGTGTCATTTGACCAGATCTCGTTCACAAGTGCTTTCTAATGCTTGTTCTGAAAAAGAGTTAACCTCTCGAACTCCATGGGCAGTCTTTTGTAATCAAGAATCTCCTGATCAAAGTCTTCGAACACCTTATATAATTTCTCATTGGGGGACAAAGGAATGTCCTACATGTTTTTGCTTGCGGGGAGTAGTTGATATAAGGAACATAGTCTTCATCTAAAAGTATGCGGTGTGGATTTATCCATTAGTTGATCAGTGATTCATCAAAGGTTGCATCGACTCCCTGAGCATGCCAGATTTTATCAGTTAGTTTGGCAGCTGTTCGGTCTATTTTCCTTTACCTTGTGGCCGGGGATTTTTAGGGAATTTTGGAGGAGATTGAGGAACTAGGGATTTGTGTCTTCAGGGAGAAAGGGATTTAGATCTTTCTTCGGTAGTGGTGATTTCCACTATCTTTAATTTCCCCACTTTTGAGGAGGAAGGCTTTGCTTTCTCCTCAAACAAAATTTTCAGTTCATCTAGCTTTGAGATAACCCTAGAAAATTAGAACATTGCTCTCCCGTTAATGTCATTTGTTGTCATTAGGGTTGGTTTCTTGATGTACTGCGAGAGATCTTTATAGACGATAAGAGTTTTAGTCAGTGTTTCCTTTCCTATAGCTGAGTGCCAAAGACCTCTCATTGTTTCTTGAAACTATGTATATCTTGCTTCATAGTCATCATGAGCTGCATTAATCATATGAGTGGTCTTCTGTTCTTACTCTTCAACCACCTTTTGGAGTTGTTCCTTTAGAGCTTTGACTTCGGTGATGAACTCTTCTTCCTTATGCAAAAATTATTCATGATCCCTATTCCTTTGTTCATCACAAGCCTTAAGCCCTTGTTCAATCTTCAGAATTAGTTGTTGGGCGGTAAGCTTTTCTCGGGCCTAAATTTGAAGAATTCGTTCTTCATGAGATTGAAGCACTGAGGGAGGTGGAGTTTGCGGTGGTGGAGTTGTGTATTGGGGTTGTCATTAAGATGTTTGAACCACATAATGAATTTGATCTGTTTTGCTTTCGAGATCAAAAAATTCTTTCCTTGTTACGGTGTGCTTCTTTTTTCTTCTTCTTCTCCTTGATTTTGGAGGTGGAGAGTTAGGATCCACTGGATTTTTCGAGGTCGATGAACGTAGGAAAGTCTTGGGCAACTGGTTCCTTGTTTACTTCGGTATAATTGTCGTTGTCCTGACCACGAAGTGGATCGGTGATGAGTCGCACTTCGGTACTCCCTTGGAATGATCCCTTTGGTTTTGATGAAGATGACGGAGGAGGAGAGGGTGGTTGGGCACTTCCAGTCTGAGCCCATTCTCCGGTATGGGCTTTATGGATAGTTTCTTTGTAACAGCCCAAAATCCAGGTAAGCTTTATGGCCCTTCTATTTTGAAAATTGGCAAGTTTAGTCCCTTGAGTTGCATGTTGAATTGGCGAGTACGCTAGGCGTACTGGGGTGTACGCCGCGCGTACTCACGCGCTTAATTTGGACGCAGACTTCACCGAGTACGCTGGGCGTACTCAGGGGTACGCTGGGCGTAGTGAGCACAGATGCAAACCCTAATTTCTGGCTTGTGCACTATAAAAGGAACATGTGGCCCTTTGCCCTAGCCGCCATATTCCTTGAGTGAGTCCCTTGAGAGCTAACTTTTCAAGGTGAAGAAGGGAAGGAGGAGCCATTGTTGGTGCTAGAAGTGGAAGAACAAGTGTAGATCCGTGCTCTACAGTGGTTGGAGATCTCTTTTGAGGTAAAAAGCTCAGAGCTTTCCTTGTTCTTCTTAAGTTTTGCTTTTTGGGACCACTTTAGGGTTTTTGGGTCCAAAGTTTGAGACTTTTGTGTGCAAATAGTCTCCATGAGCATGAATCTGGCCTCTTCTAGTGTGTTTGATGTTAAGGGTTCATAAAAATCCAGTCTTGGTCGTGGATCTAGTGTCATGCATGAGTTATAGTCCCATTATGGAAAGAGAAATGGTGTTTTGAGCACAAAGTGACCTCTACAGCCATGCAAAGGCATAAAGGTCTCGACTTTATGGGTTAAGTCGTATAAAAGGAGTTGGATCTGCAGTTTGGACGAAAGTCTTAACAGATTAAGGTCTGAATGAATGGGATAAGGGAACTGGGTGTTACGCTGGGCGTAATCCCAGTACGCGCGGCGTAGAGTGTCGCGTACCCCGATTCTGTGGAAGCTCCGGGTACGCCTAGCGTACATGTTGGTACGCGCAGCGTAAGCCGAAGAGGGTTGACTTTTGTTTACTTTTAGGGTTTCGTCAACTCTAGTGTATTTGAGCCAAGCAGGGGGCTAAAATGGTCTTTTACCCTTCCTAAGAGTGTTTAGAGAGTTTGGTCTAGCCTTGGGAAATTATGTTGATGACGAGTGTATATTTCATATGATTAGGTGGAAGCTAGGCCCTATTCACTGAGTTCGAGGTTTTCTGAGTTACCGAGTTACGTGAGGTGAGTCTTCTCACTATACGTTACCTTGAGTGGTATTCTAAGTTGACCAGAGGGTCTTATGTGCTATGTATGAGATTATGTGTTATATTAGAGATTACATGCTATGTGTTATTTGTATGCTGTATGATTATATAGACCGGACCGGAGGGTCGAACGATTCAGACTGGGCCAGAGGGCCCAATGAGCTATGACTGGACCGAAGGGTCTGATGAGTTGCGGGACTGGAGGGTCCCGCAGAGACATCTTGACCGGAGGGTCAGGTTTAGCCTCGAGTGGCGTATTTGTGGTATGTGGTATTTTGGGGAACTCACTAAGCATTTATGCTTACAGTTGTTGTGTTTGATGTCTCAGGTACCAGCGAGGACCGTGGGAAGGCGACGGCTTGACTCGTACACACCCACACCGATGGAGTTCACATTAGAGAGATCTTGGGATTTTTTTTGAAAACATTGTTGTTTTGGATTTGAGATTATGATATGATATACATTTTGTGGTTTAAAAATTAAAAATTAAATTGGAAATTTTACGTTGTTACAAGTTGGTATCAGAGCCTTGGTTTGAGGGATTCGGATGCACCTTCGGGCGTATTTGAACTCAAACCGAGGATTTGAGAAATTTTACAACCAAAACTGCAAATTTTCTAAAAAGAAAAATAAGTTTTGGAAACAAGCAGAGTGGATGGTGTGTACGGTCAGCCAGCGCCCGAACGGTGAATCCCCAAAATACCCTTACATTATATGTTATGAGTTATGAGATATTATGTTATGCATGTTAGAGAGGCTAGGTACTCCTATGAGGACTAGAGTGGCCTGATTTGTGATGCCTTAGCCTAGGAGATTACTGCTGCTATGAGATACTTTGAGAGTGAGTAGGTAGTAGTGAGGAGCTCATGAGAGGTCTACTGAGGGTAGTCAGTGCATAGCGAGAGTAGAGTATTTACGACTTGGGATCCTAGGAGGAGGACTTGGGTTGTATATTGATTCGTTGTGGACAATAGTATTGGGCCCGTACTATTGAAAACACCGGATTGGTGCGCAGTCCAAGTAAGAATCCTTGGGGTACCAGAAGTGAGGATGATTGAGTTATCGAGTGTGAGTATACTCGAGAGTGTCCCTGATATTTCTTATGTTGTATTTCAGAGGTTGATCATGGTCGGGACACGCCATACCACCGGGAGCAGTGGGGTGAGTGATGAGGAGATCCGTCGGATCATCCATGAGGAGGTGGCTGCTGCCATCAGAGCCGAGATTCCAGAGATGTTTGGGTCTATTAAGACCACACTGATCGAGACATTTGACGAGTGTTACGCTGCCTTGACTGATGCTGTTGTTGCTGCAGCCACATCAGTTGTTGCTGCTGCGAGACCCCAGGGTGGTGATTCGTTGCTGTACCGAGAGTTCAGCAACACGAAACCACCAGAGTTCAATGGTACACAGGATCCGATCGCCGCTATGAGGTGGATCTCAGACATAGAGGGGTGTTTCTATACGTGCTCGTGTCCGGAGCACTTGAGGGTGCGGTTCGCACTCAACCAGCTTCGCTTGGGGGCGAAGGACTGGTGGAAGTTTGTAACCGCGAGCTATTCGACAGCTGAGCTGACTACAGTGACCTAGGAGAGGTTTACTGCGATGTTTCGTGACGAGTATGTTCCCCAAGTGGAGAGGGAACGTTTAGCTCAGGAGTTTCTGACCTTCAAGTAGGGGACTGAGTCGGTGACAGTGATTACGAGGATGTTTCATGAGCGGGTGCTGTTTTGCCCGGAACTGGTGTCCACTGAGCAGGTTCGCATGAGCCGTTATCTGAGTATACTGAGGAGGGACATCCGTGAGTTCATGGCGAACACGACTTACCAGACATTTTCCGAGCTCCAGGCAAATGCCCGGAAGAGGGAGATTGAGCTTGAGACATAGGCAAGGCAGGAGACCGAGTCTCAGAGGGGTGATCGGCGACCAGCGCAGTCGCAGCCGGCCGCCAAGCGGGCAAAGCTCGCTGATGCGAGGACGGGTAGTTCGAGGGGCCGCACTTGTGGGAAGTGCGGCAAGAGCCATGATGGGTCGTGCAAGACTGGGGTATGCTACAAGTGTGGGAAGGAAGGACATTTCACGAGGGATTGTCCTAAGGGGTTCTTGGTTTGCTTTCATTGCAACCAGACCGGCCATCGGAAGGCCGAGTGCCCCCAGCTTCAGAGGTGAGCGCAGGGATCTGCACCTGCGGTTCGAGCTACTGACACCCGGCCAGTGAAGGCCGAAGCACCGAAGGCTAGGGGGAGAGCCTTCCAGTTGACTGCGGAGGAGGTCCGCGCAGCGCCTGACGTCGTGACGGGTATGTAATCTTTATCTATTTTATGTTGAGTTTATGCTATTGTAATTGCTATATGTTATGCGTAGGTACTTTTCTTGTGTGTTCTGTACCTGCATTAGTGTTGTTCGACTCGGGTGTGAGTCAGTCTTTCATATCTGTGACTTTTAGTCGACACATTAGTCTTCCGAGAGAGGCGTTGAGTCGACGTCTGCGGGTTTCCATAGCAGATGAGCGTGAGGTATGTGCTACCGAGGTGATACGTGGATGCGTGCTGGAGATCTTCGGGGTGGAGTTTTTGATTGATTTGATTCCGATTGCTATGAGGGATGTTTGTGTTATAGTAGGCATGGATTGGTTGAGCCGTTTCGGGGCTGTCATAGATTGCGAGCGTCAATCGGTGACGATCCGAGATCCTAGTGGGGGAGCGCTAACAGTTTATGGCGAGGGGACTTGTGGTGGTTCGGTATTCTGTTCGGCTGCCATAGCGAGGCGGAGTTTGCAGCAGGGCTGCAAGGGGTTCGTAGCCTATGTGATGAATGTACGAGAGGCCTTTGGGAGGCCAAGTTCAGTGGATGAGGTGCCGATAGTGCGTGAGTTTCCGGACGTGTTCCCGAAAGAGTTGTCGGGTGTGCCTCCCGAGAGGCAGGTGGAGTTTCATGTCGATTTGATTCCCGGGGCTGCGCCTATCGCTAAGGCGTCATATCGGCTAGCACCGCCAGAGATGCATGAGTTATCCTCACAGCTACAAGAGCTGTTGGGGAAAGGGTTCATCCGTCCCAGTAGCTCTCCCTAGGGAGCGCCGATCCTTTTTGTCAAGAAAAAGGATGGTTCACACCGGATGTGCATTGATTACCGGGAGTTGAACAAGTTGACGGTCAAGAACCGTTATCCGTTACCGAGGATCGATGATCTATTCGATCAGTTGCAGGGGGCGTCTTGGTTCTCCAAGATAGACTTGAGGTCGGGATATCACCGGATGAGAGTTCGAGATGAGGATATCCAGAAGACGGCATTTAGGACTCGTTACGGGCATTACGAGTTCGTGGTGATGCCATCCGGGCTCACCAATGCACCAGCGGCGTTCATGGATCTCATGAACAGGGTGTGTAGGCCGATGTTGGATCGTTCGGTAATTGTATTCATTGATGACATCCTGGTGTATTCGAGGACCAGAGAGCAGCATGAGGAACATTTGAGGGAGCTCCTCGGAGTTCTGAGATCGGAGAGGCTCTTCGCCAAATTCTCCAAGTGCGATTTTTAGTTACGGGTGGTCTAGTTCTTAGGGCATCTCGTTAACCATAATGGGATATTGGTTGACCCAGCCAAGATTGAGGCTGTGATGAGTTGGGAGGTTCCGAGGTCACCTACAGAGATCAGGATCTTCTTAGGGCTGGCAGGCTACTATCGGAGATTTATCAGAGATTTCTCCAAGATCGTCGTGCCACTTACCAAGTTGACCCGGAAGGGTGTTACTTTCTCATGGGGTCTAGAGCAGCAGACCTCGTTTGAGACCCTTCGCCAGAGATTGTGCAAAGCTCCCATGCTCGCACTACCGAAAGGGATGGAGGATTTCGTGGTGTACTGTGATGCATCGATATCGGGGTTGGGAGCGGTGTTGATGCAGAGAGGGCATGTGATCGCGTATGCATCAAGGTAGTTGAAGCCTCATGAGACGAGATATCCCACCCACGATCTAGATTTGGGGCTATGGTGTTCGCCCTCAAGATCTGGCATCACTATCTGTATGGGGTTCGGTGTACGATATACACTGACCACAAGAGCTTGAAGTATTTGATGGATCAGACCAATCTGAACATGTGGCAGAGGAGATGGCTGGATGTGGTAAAGGATTATGATTGCGAGATCCTGTACCACCCATGCAAGGCTAATGTGGTAGCCAACGCCCTGAGTCATAGGGCAGAGGGTGCCCCGATGCGGAATATTTGTATGAGGTTGACGGTGATGACTCCGGTATTGGATACCATCAGAGGGGCCTAGGCCGAGGCAGTGAGACCGGAGAACCGTAAGAGAGAGCGAGTTATCGGGCAGGTGTCAGGGTTTGTTACCGATAACCCAGGGCTTATGACCTTTCAAGGTCGGATTTGGGTACCGTTTGTGGGCGGGACGCGTACTATCTTGATGGAGGAGGTGCACAGATCGAAGTTTTCGATCCATCCCGGGGCCACTAAGATGTATCTGGATCTGAGGAGGGAGAATTGGTGGCCCTGTATGAAAAGGGATGTGGCGTGGTTCGTTGAGAGATGCCTAACCTGTCGTAGGGTTAAGGCCGAGCATCAGAAATCGCATGGTAAGCTGCAGCCACTTGAGATTCCGGAGTGGAAGTGGGAGCAAATATCCATGGATTTCATCACTAAATTGCCGAGAACGGCAAGGGGTGTCGACGCGATCTGGGTGATAGTGGACCGATTGACGAAGAGCGCTCACTTTCTCGCTATTAGTGAGAGTTCTTTTGCGGAAAGATTGGCAGAGCTATACGTGAGGGAGGTGGTATCGCGGCATGGAGTACCCATCTCGATCGTGTTAGACCGAGATGTGCGTTTCACTTCCAGATTCTGGAAGAAATTTCATAAGGAGTTGGGTACGAGGCTGCATTTTAGTACCGCATACCACCCACAGACTGACGGGCAAAGTGAGTGGACGATTCAGACGCTCGAGGACATGCTCCGAGCATGTGTGTTGGATTTCGGCGGGAGCTGGGACACATATTTGCCCTAGGCGGAGTTTTCCTACAACAACAACCATCATTCGAGCATCGGTATGCCACCCTTTGAGCTGTTGTATGGGAGGAGGTATCGTACCCCTATTTGCTGGGGTGAGGTGGGGCAACGCGTGATGGGTAGTACGGAGATAGTGCTTCAAACGACAGAGCAGATCCAGCAGGTCAGACAGAGGTTGTTGACCGCTCAGAGTCGTCAGAAGAGTAATGCGGATAGGCGACGATCGGAGCTCGAGTTCCACGTCGGTGATTTCGTACACCTGAAGGTATCTCCTTGGAAAGGAGTGATCCGATTCAGGAAGAGGGGCAAGTTGGGGCCCCAGTATGTTGGGCCGTTTAGGGTGATCGCGAGGGTGGGCAAGGTAGCATATCGCCTAGAGCTACCTGCGGAGTTGGAACAGATTCATGATACCTTCCATGTGTCGCAGCTGAGGAAGTGTATTGCCGACGAGTCGGCAGTGGTACCGTTGGAGGACATCCTGGTGGACGCAAGTCTGAATTATGCCGAGAAGCTGATTGCGATTTTGGATCGGAGGATCAAGGTTCTGAGGAACAAGGAAGTGCCCCTGGTTCAGGTCTAGTGGCAACATCAGAAGGGGTCCGAGCTGACCTGGGAGCCGGAGTCGGAGATGCGGGAGCAGCATCCGGAGTTGTTCGCAGCATGAGACTTCGAGGGCGAAGTCTGGTTCTAGTGGGGGAGAATTGTAACAGCCCAAAATCCAGGTAAGCTTTATGGCCCTTCTATTTTGAAAGTTGGCAAGTTTAGTCCCTAGAGTTGTATGTTGAATTGGCGAGTACGCTGGGCGTATTGGGGTGTACGCCGCGCGTACTTACACGCTTAATTTGGACGCGGACTTGACCAAGTACGCTGGGCGTACTCAGGGGTACGCTGGGCGTAGTGAGCACAGATACAAACCCTAATTTCTGGCTTGTGCACTATAAAAGGAACATGTAGCCCTTTGCCCTAGCCACCATATTCCTTGAGTGAGTCCCTTGAGAGCTGAGATCCGTGCCTTAGCCTGTGTGTGTATGTTTTGAGCTTGGAGCTAACTTTTCAAGGTGAAGAAGGGAAGGAGGAGCCATTGTTGGTGCTAGAAGTGGAAGAACAAGTGTAGATCCGTGCTCTACAGTGGTTGGAGATCTCTTTTGAGATGAAAAGCTCAGAGCTTTCCTTGTTTTTCTTAAGTTTTGCTTTTTGGGACCATTTTAGGGTTTTTGGGTCCAAAGTTTGAGACTTTTGTGTGCAAATAGTCTCCATGAGCATGAATCTGGCCTCTTCTAGTGTGTTTGATGTTAAGGGTTCATAAAAATCCAGTCTTGGTCGTAGATCTAGTGTCATGCATGAGTTATAGTCCCATTATGGAAAGAGAAATGGTGTTTTGAGCACAAAGTGACCTCTACAGCCATGCAAAGGCATAATGGTCTCGACTTTATGGGTTAAGTCGTATAAAAGGAGTTAGATCTGGAGTTTGGATGAAAGTCTTAACAGATTAAGGTCTGAATGAATGGGATAAGGGAACTGGGTGTTACGCTGGGCGTAATCCCAGTACGCACGGCGTAGAGTGTCGTGTACCCCGATTCTATGGAAGCTCCGGGTACGCCCAACGTACTTGTTGGTACGCGCAACGTAACCCGGAGAGGGTTGACTTTTGTTGACTTTTAGGGTTTGGTGAACTCTAGTGTATTTGAGCCAAGCAGGGGGTATAGCCTTGGGAAATTATGTTGATGACGAGTGTATATTTCATATGATTAGGCGGAGGCTAGGTCATATTCACCGAGTTCGAGGTTTTCGGAGTTACCGAGTTACGCGAGGTGAGTCTTCTCACTATACGTTACCTTGAGTGGTATTCTAAGTTGACCAGAGGGTCTTATGTGCTATGTATGAGATTATGTGTTATATTAGAGATTACATGCTATGTGTTATTTGTATGCTGTATGATTATATAGACTGGACCGTAGGGTCCAACGATTCAGACCGGGCCAGAGGGCCTAATGAGCTATGACTGGACCGGAGGGTCCGACGAGTTGCGGGACTGGAGGGTCCCGCTAAGACATCTTGACCAGAGGGTCGGGTTTAGCCTCGAGTGGCGTATTTGTGGTATGTGGTATTTTGGGGACCTCACTAAGCATTTATGCTTCCAGTTGTTGTGTTTCATGTCTCAGGTACCAGCGAGGACCGTGGGAAGGCAACGGCTTGACTCGTACACACCCACACCGATGGAGTTCACATTAGAGAGATCTTGGGATTTGTTTTGAAAACATTGTTGTTTTGGATTTGAGATTATGATATGATATACATTTTGTGGTTAAAAAATTAAAAATTAAATTGGAAATTTTACGTTGTTACATTCTTCCATCATTTCCATTCAAGCACTCGTTTGGGCCACTTGGTGATTGGCTTCTTCTCTCTTTTGTTGGATCAGCAGTGATTAATCCTTCCTTGCTATGATTGCTCGTTTATGAGCTTCAAATTTTGGAGGTCTGTGTTTGACGTTGGTTTGTAATTTGTCTAAATGTCACCTAGAACATGAGAATATGTACCAGTTACCACCGGGTTGTCCCCTAGGTTCACGGTTCCTTGCCCAATGAGGCTCCACGTGCCTGATCCTCTTGATAGTAATGTAGGCTGTATAGGATTTCCAGTTCTTCCTTGTCTCCTTTGTTTAGAACCAAGTATGACATCAGATCTATTCTGGCTATGGTCGTTAAAAAAGGACCACGCGGTGCAGTTTGTGTTTGATTTGTATGTGTAAGTGAAGAAAAAATGGAGTTCATCTCCTGTAGGGTAAAGATGTTCCTTTGTTCGACCCCAAAGACATTGGGTGGTTGATCGACATCAGGATCCACTTGAAATCTTGATTGGGTTCTATCTCGAATCGAACGTTCTGAAATCGATCCACTTGATGAACCGGAGTGGATGGATAGGGTCTTTTCAGGTGACTACGCGTTGAGTCTATTGGCTATCGGAGACTATTAAGAGTCTTCGGTATAGGCCGTGTGACGCTTTTGGCAAGTGGGGGAGGTAGTATAAGCTCTTCTCTTCCTTTGCAGAGGTTGAGAGTCTTCAAGTTCTTCTTCATGTAAAGGCTATGTAGTATGCTGAGGTTCTGATGTTGGATGAACCTCGTTAGATGGTCTAGTGACCGCACACCTTTTCCTCTTTGTTTTACTTTTTACAGCAGCTTTAGAGGTTTTCTTCCTTGCAATCTATTTGTTTCGATTTCCTTTTAGTGCAGTGACAGGGTCAATGGTTTTAGGAAGGGGGGGGGGGGAGGTAGGATAGAACGATTGGGTAATTAATCCTACTTAGGTAAATATACGTAAACGAAGTTTTCTAATTGGACTAAAGAAAGATTAATCTTTGGGAAGAGAGTACCCTTTAAGTTCACAACGAACGATGTAGTTGATTTCTGCGCCTAGACTGATGTTGGTTGTGGCATGAAGGTCTTTGATGCAGAGAGACCTGAAGTGGGAATAGGTGACTTCGTTGAGGCCTAGTCTTGGTTCATTCCTTTGAACATAAGTCAAGAAGTCGTCTTATAAGTTTGACTCAAAATCCATTGGTTTGCTAGTGAAGATGCTCCATAGAAGATCCAAAAATTGCTTTCCCATGCCGTTTGTGCCGCTGATTATGCCCGAAAGGCATCACATAAGATAGTGACACACGAATTGCCACATAGCTTGAAGTTTTGACTTTTTGAAATCGATAACCCCTTTCTGTTTGGACTGATAGCCCATCCGACATAGGGCTTTGAACATTTCTTCATTTAAAGGGCTCTTGAAGGTGGTGTTTGGGGGTACCCGGAGATTCATCGAATCAAGAAATTCGGCCTTGGTGAACGTCACCGTCGATTTATCAGTGAGAATGAAGTTGATGATTTTAGGGTGATCGATTGGTCGGTAGGCAGAGAAAACACATTTGAATAGCAACGTTAGAGGAACGATGTCAACCACTGAGTTGAATGTGTTGAAGAGAAAGTGTTTCTCCAGGTATCTCTTCATGATCTTGATCGGTTCATCATAAAAGTCATGATCTTGAAAGATTCCTTGATAATTGCTCGGAGAAATCATCGGTCCTAGGGTTTTCACAGTGGATGTCGAACCGGTTGGTTTCGCTTGTTTCTTGGAAATGCCTGATTTCACCATTGTTGATTGAAAAAAAAATTTAAAGAACTTGCCGAAAAGTTTTTTTTTTGTGCAAGAGGATAAAAAGAAAGATCGTCAGATAATCAGAAAGCATAAAAGCTTTCTTGAGAAGAAGAAAAAGGGATTTATACATTCGGATTTGAAAAGATATTCAATTGGGTCAATTGTTTCTTTTTACAGTTGTAGCCACAAAGGTAGAGGGTTTTTACCCGATTTAAAAATAATTAAATTAAGAAAAGAAATCCAGAAAAGACCCGCATTAAATGCCAAGTGGGAGCATTAAATGAATGGAATGAAGAAATGGGTAATCGTGGGTAGAGATGTATAGGTAACTATCAGAGACATGGGTAAAAACATTTTGAAAACGTGTCTCTTGGCAGTAAGAGTTTGAATAGTTACCTCAATTTGGGTTTCGGTAAATCTTTTATTAGAAACAGAAAATCTCTTTTTATTTTACTTTAACTGGAAATGGTTTGGTTTTTGAAAAGTTACCGTTAAGTCTGACAAACATATTTAATGAATGGAAGAAAAGCATTCCTTTGTAAAAATTAAATATTCCACTTCGTTAAATAGCACACTTAAAAACTTTATTTATTGCCAAACATGAAAAATAGACTTCATGTTCTTGAAAGGAAAGAACTGTAGTGAAATCGATTGATTAGGACTGAAGTATCTTGAGCACCGCAGAGAGAATTTATCACGAGGTTAGATATAAAAATAATAAAGTGACCCAAAGAGTACATAATTCGTAAATACTCTTTGGTAACCAGAGGATATCGAGGAGTCATTTATGAGGTATGTGCTCAGAAGTAAATCTTAAAAGGGAATAAAAAAATTTATCATGGACAAATACATCTGCTTCAAGGACCAAATAACGAGGTGAATGAGGCAAATCTATTTGTTAGATGCGAAGACCAGAGGTCTTCACGCTTTATCCTTTTAAGAAGAACTAAGGATCATGATTCATCATTCCTAGCATTTCTAAGAAACCATTATGCTTAGTGGAATCAAGTGCTTTTGTGAAAACATCTGCAATTTCTTCATGGGATAGAACAAAAATAAGTTTGATGTTACTTTAAGATATGATATTTGAGAAAATGATACCGTAGTTCAATGTGCTTCGTCATTGAGTGTTGAATTTGATTGTGTAATGTAGCGATTCCACTCTTTGAATCATAATAAATTGGTATTTATAACATTTGATATCCATAATCCATGAGTTGATTTTTCATCCAAAGGACATGTGGACAACAACTGGCTATGGTAACATATTTTACATATGTGGTGGAGAGTGAGACACATATTTGTTTTCTTAAATACCAACTCACCAGTGTTCCACCACGGAATTGACATCCTTTGAAATTGCTCTTATGTTCTAATCGAGAACATGTATGGTCTGAGTCTGTAAAGTCTTACCGAATGAAGTCTTTTCCTGATGGGTACTAGAGACCTAAAGCTTTAAATCAATTGAGGTATCTGAAAATTGGTATGACTGCATTCAGATGCGACATCTTCGAATCAGCTTGATATCTGGCACAGAAACCTGTTGTGAAGATTATGTTTGGTCTACTTTCCGACAGGTACAGTAGATAACCAGTCATTCCTTGGTATACTTTTGGATCAACTGATTCCCCTGTGGAGTCTGTAGCAATCTTAAAGCCGATGGCCATACGAACCTTTACCGAGGAGCAGTTATCCATTGAATATTTCTTTAACAACTCTGCACTATACTTTTGTTGATGAATGAATATTCCTTCAGGAACTTGTTGGATTTGAAGACCAAGAATGAAGATAATCTCTCTATTCATGCTCGTTTGAAATTTACTAGTCATTAGCTTGGCGAAGTGGTCTACCATAACTTCATCAGTTGAGCCAAAAATAATTTCATCCACGTAGATTTTTACAAGCATTAAATGTTTTTCACTTGAACGTCGAAAGAGGGTACGATCAATGACCCCATGCTTATATCTAGGTTTGATAAGAAACTTAGAACGAGTTTACCAAGCGCTTGGTGCCTGCTTCAAGCCATACACAACTTTCTCCAATTTGTAGTAATGATGAGGAAGATCAAGATTCTCAAAACCTGGAGGTTGTTGTAAGTTTACCTCTTCTTTCAGTTTTCCATTGAGGAAGACACTTTTTACATACATTTTATGTACTTTACCATTTTTGTGTGCCTCATATGCCAGGAAGATGCGTATGGCCTCTAGCCTAGAAACTGTTGTATATGTTTCGTCGTAGTCAATTCCTTCCAATTGGCCATAACCCTTTGCTATAAGTCGGGCTTTGTTTCTGATAACCACTCTAGATTCATCCAATTTGTTGCGAAATACCTACCAAGTTCCAACTATGGTACCCCTTTTGGTTTGGGCACTAGATTCCAAACCTTGTTTCTTTCAAATTCAGCAAGCTCTTCTTGCAATGTAACAATCTAGTTGTGGTCCAGAAGAGCATCTTTGATGGTTCCGGGTTCCGTAGAGGACATGAAACCTGCATAATGACATTGTTTATTTAAATCGTCAGAAGAGTGAGTGTGTATACCTGTAGAAGGACTCCTTATTATTTGGTCGGTGGGGGTGATTTCTTGTCCAGATGTGTAGACGTGAATGATGATCTGCATTTGCATTTGATGGAATATCTTCAATTTTAGGAGGGGTTTCTCTTTAAATGTCTTGTACTTGTTCCTCTTCAATCTGAGAACATCCTGCGGATTGATCTTGAATGATTTGCTCTGTTGAAGGCGAAAGTTCCCCCTGCAAAGTTGATGGTTCCCTTGGATTGAAGCATTGTTATTGAAGGGGACTGCTCCATCTATGACTGGGACCTGGATGGTTGGGATTGTTACATGCGTTGATGGATTTCTTTCCTACACAATCGGAGAAGTGGAAATCTTTTTTGAAGAGTCTTTAGATACTAAAGGATCGGAGTCTTCGACATGTTGTAATTACGCAAAAGGAGAGGTTAAGAACTTGGAAAGTCTTGCAGTTTCTGGAGGATCGAAAATTGTTTCATAGTTGACATCTACGATGTTTAGAGGTCCAGATTCAATTGGTATGTCATTCTCCACGATAAAATTTGTTTCATTGAGAGGAGTGGTCTTCTGGACATAGAAATCAACAAGTTTCACATCAAAGATTTCTTCTATGATTCTTGTTTTTTAAATTAGAACTCTATATGCTACTTTGTTTGTTGAATATCTTAAAAATATTTGATCTTCCGATTTGGGTGCAAATTTTCTCAGATGCTCTTTTTTGTTGACTACAAAACACCTACAACAAAAAATGTGAAAGAAACGAACATTTGGTTTACAATTGTTCAAACCTTCATATGGAGTCTTGTCGAGTCGTTTGTTGATAATGCCTCGGTGTTGTATGAAGCATGATGTCGAGACTGCTTATGCTTAAATATAGAGAGGAAAATTTGGAAAGTTGAGAATTGACTTGGCAACTTCTACTAAAGTTCCATTTCTTCTTTCTACGACGCCATTCTGATGCGGTTTGTAAGGAGCTGAGAAGTTATGATTAATTCCTTTTGACACTAGGAAGTCATTAACAAATCTATTTGTAAATTCAGTTCCGTTGTCACTTCGGATTCTTCGAATGGGATGCTTGATTTGTAATTTAATTTCCTTAACGAAGTTGATCAAGGTCTGTGGTGTTTCTAATTTTCATCTTAAGAAAAACACCCATGTGAAACAAGTGTAATCGTTGACTATGACCATAATGTAATTCTTATAATGTATGCTTGCCACTGTTAAAGGGCCATAGAGGTCAATATGAAGCAACTGCAAAGGTTCAGTGATGGAAGAATCAAGTATCAAAGGATGACTTCCATTGGTTTGCTTTCCACATTCACAAGCAGGGCATAAAGTGTCATTGTCAATTTGGAGAAGAAGCAATCCTCACACCATCTCTCCGGTAACCAAGTTGTTGATGTATCAAAAATTGAGGTGAGCAATCTTCCAGTGCCATATTCAACTGACCTCGGAGATGGCTTTTGATAAAAAACACAGTTGTGATTTACCGATGACTAGATATATGTATAATGGGAACATTGTTCTAGCAGTCTTTGATTTGATTAGACACCATGATCTATCTTTCGTCATTATGTATTTGTATTCGTCATCAAATTTAACGCGATGACCAACTCTGTAGAGTTTCGCAACACCGATGAGATTGTGTTTTAACCATTCGACATAGGAAACTCTTTGAATTGAGAATTTTCCATTTGTTAGGACACTATATCCTTGAATGGTTCCATTTTCATCATTTCCAAAAGTTACATGACCAATATTTATGACTACCTTAAAGTCACGCAGGTATTTCAGCCTTCCTGCCATGTGCGTGGAGCAGGCTCTATCTATCAAACATTCTGTTTCGTGATCCTGCTCACACATTTCCTGCATTATTGGTATGCTAATTTGGGCACTCAAATTTGTTTGGGGCCCGCAACACCATAATCAAATTGAACATATGCAGTGTGTGGTTTAGTTGTGATTTTTGATGATGTGTTGTTTTTTGTTTGCTTCTTAATCTCTATTATTTTTGAAGCAAGGTTCTACTTTTTTGGTTTCATGACAGGCTTCTTAACAGGTGGATAAGCACGAACGGTTAATTTCTATTCATTTATCCAAATTGTTTGTTTGGGTTTTGATTTTGAGAACATAAACCATATATTTGGCCAGATTTAGTTTTATTTCGGCCTTTTCTTTGTCTTTTTGACTGATAGCAGGAGTGTTATCAACCATTACTGCCTTGAGTTTTTGGTTAGGCTTTTTTACAGGATAGTCTTAGGATTTTTAGTCCTTTTGCGACTTTGAGACCTTTTGGGACTTGTGATTTTTTGTTCCTTATTTAACTTCTGCGTAGAATTGGATTTGGTTATCTTAGTAGGTTATTGCGAAGAGTTATTTTGAAAAGATTTGTCTAGTTTAGATCTTAGGCTTTTAAAGAGTTTGGACTTTGTTATGGGTCTAGGATAGGAATCATTGGAGCTGTAGAGTTCTTGACAATTTAAGCATTGTCTAGTCTCGAATTTGTCTGTTCTTACTCCTTAGCGAAGATTTTGTATTTTAGTGATGGATTTAACAGAAGTCTGCGGTGATGCTTGTGTTGAGTGAGATATTGAGTGTATGAACTAGTCACCTTTCCTGGGATATCTGACTTTAGGGACTCTTTTGGTTTGTCCATAATAATTTCTTCGTCCAAGTTACATCTAAGCCAGGATATATCGATCTAATGACTGGTATGGACTGCATATTTTCAGAGAGTTTTGAGGATTCTGGGACAATTTCTTCAACAAAACAGTTGTTGTTTAGGACATGAAGTTCTCCAAAATGACATTGAATGTCTTCGATATAGGTTGTGTCATTGATTGGGAAGTCAAAGTTCCTATCAGGTGGACATAGGGATATTCAACATCAAACCGAGGTGGAGATTTCTCTTATGTATTGTAACCATTTGACCATCCCAATTATAAGTGTTTTCTATGCACCCATTGTTGTCTAAATTTTCAATTGATTCACTTTCATTAAAGATCTTTTCTATTATTTTTTTAAGCATACAATTTTATTTTGTGCTAGATCACGTTGATTAAAAGGAACATCTAAATGAGTTTCACTAAGCAATCTAGCATCCTTTTCTAGTTTCAAAGCTGCTTCTAACATGATGACCTTAAGCTTTTTGTCTTCTAGTCTTCCTCTCAAGTAGTATAGGATTTGGGTTGCTATATTCTTTTAATATAAAGCCTTTTTGTAATCTAAAAGGACGTCAACACACATTTGAGTAATTTGTAAAAGATATAGTTCACAGTCATGCATGATGTAATTATTTGACTGAATCATAAGTTTACCTGTTCAATGATGTTGATGGTTCTTTCCTTTTCCGTGAAGCAATAGTTTTTCTTCATCTCTTTAGTGTTCTCCTTTGCAACTAGACATAGCTTGCATCTTTTCCTGTTATTGTCATTGTCTTCATCTTCATCTCCCGAGGACCAAACTTGATGGTCTCTTCTTACTTATGCCACAAAGGCTTTCTCAATCTTCTCCTTATCTACATCTTATTGAGCCATTCTAAGGTAGAATGTTTTGTCTTTTACAACATTAGCTTGGCAGTTTCTAGCAAAATAATTTTTTTGTGAAATTTTTGTCAGATGAGAAATCCTTCCTTTTTCTCTTCTGTATCTTCTATGGTATCCGAAGATTTTTATTATTTTGATTCTTCAGAGGAGTGTGAGATCATTAGTGGTGTATTTTGAGACTGAGGCTGATAGGATGGATATCTAGGATTTCTGGAAGACTGAGGATAGTGTTGAGTGGAGTTTTTTTTAGAACGACAGCTACAGTTAAACGGAGGTCTTGTAAAGTGTTGTTTTTATGGTAGTTGAGAGGATGGAGTCTGTTGAATTGTTGGCTAAGAAGGGATAATGTATGTTGAAAAGCTTCTTCATCTTCATGTTCCATTTTTTGTTCATATGACTGTAGTGTGTCGTCATATGTAGTTTGATATGGTGCTTTGTGGTATGATGATATTGATGAGATGGGATGGTAGTCTGTGGTGAATGGGCGACTAAGGAGAGTGGTCTACCTAGATCCATGCAGTCCTTCATAACTATAGACTCCTGATATTGCAGTTCATCGTAAATTTTATACATCTAAAGAGTTTTGATTTTTCTATCACCTTGAACTATTATCTTCACCATTGTTCAGTGTTTTCCCATGCCATTTAGAAACTGATGGTTTGTTTCATGATCAGTACGAGTGATTCCTTCATTCGAGAGTTTGGTGAAAATGAGGTTGAATCTTTTGAAGGATTCATCGAGACTTTCACCAGGAAGAGCTTTAAAGCTATTGGACTCGTTTAGAGAAGTTGTCAGCTTATTGTTGATGGCTTTTGGTCATAATACATCCTATATGCTCATACAAACCCTAATGCTTAGATCTATGTGTCTCTATTGTACATGCAAGTTATCCAAGACTATAAACCCGAATTCTAGCATTCAAGTAATCATATTAACATGAGAATAGGTTTAAGATGTTACCTTGATTGTTATGCAGCAATAACAATCCCAAATCTCCTTGTATTGACTTTAGAAAGCTTAGAGTCACAAATGTCACTCCTTTAATCGTTCACAAACACCATAAGCAAGAGGATGAAGAGGAGAGAGGATGGAGGCTGCCCAAAACGTGTTCTAACCCTAAAAGAGAAGTTCACCATGTTTTTGGTCCTTAAGAGATCTATATATAGTGAGGCTATTAGGGTTATCTAACAAGGAAACCCTAATTTGGATGCTTAAGCACTAAGCAACCCATTGACTCATTTAATTAAGGCCTTGCACGATTTCTTATGTTTAAGCGTTTATTTTGGCACATATCATGCTTGTGCTGTTTATTTTATGTCATTATTATGCTTGGTTGAAAATATATGATTTTTGCATGCTAGTTAATATTTTGGACATAAAGACATCACATTGTGTTTGGTTTTCAAAGTATATGTTTTAAACAAAAAATAGTTTTAGAATAAAATGGTTTTATCGTCTAAAACTCTAAAATGAAAAATTTTGGTGATTAAACTTTATAAGATATAAAAGACTAAAAGAGACTAAAAAATGGTTTTTTTAGTGCTCAACCAAAAAAATGTGGATATAATATATTAATTTTGAAAATGATCGTGGAAAAATAGTTAATAAATTTGGAATTTTTTTAACTTGAAGAATCTAATATGAAAAATATGAGTTTTTCATTTAAGTGTAGCATGGAATATTGGATGCATGCAATACTCACGATACCATGTGTTTTAAACTAGAATTATAAAACATTTTTAAATCACTTTCAGAAAGCAATTCTATGTCATCTAATTATAAGAACATCCGCTCAACATTTTCTTAATGCTGGTAGGATAAATGTCACATAATCACTTGCATTATATTTTGATGACCAATGTACATTCTCATTTCCTATAACTAGTTATGGGCTGATTACACAATTTTTAATAATTGGATGACTTGATTGGAAATCTTTTGTTATAAAGGTAGCATAAAGGAAATATGTATGAAACATAAATGTGATCAAACATGTAAATTAACAAAAGAGTTTTTAAGACCCCATAAGTTTAGGAATTACAATTTGGTACATCTAATAGATCATTATATACCTTGTTGAATTTAATAAATAAGATAAAGGTCGCCTAGCTATTTATTTGTTTTGCAACTTGGATCCTAGAATTTAATAATTAATGTTTTAAAAATGGTACTAATTTGAAAGAAATTAATACTAAATAAAATTTTGTTAAACCTTTGTAGATAGCCCTACCTGCATATCTCCCACATCACTCTCGCTCCATGTACATTCAATCTCTCTTTAAAAAGGAGAAACTTGGCCATTCCAACTTTTTTGGACCGACATCACAATCTAAGAATCATACTAAAACTAGAAAAGAAAGTCTATGTTCTTGAGAGCCCTCTTCAGGAGGAACCACACACAACTCTTAAGGCTACACATCACTTATGGATTAAATCATTTTGATGACTCAATGGATGTTGCATATCTCGGTATTGCTACCATGATACTTGACCTCCAAAAGGATCTAGAACATCATGACACATATGATATGATTACCCACTTGAATGAAATGCCCGATCATAAATCAAGGAATGAGCGCTTTGAAACAGTTAAATGGTTACATGATTATAGGATGGAGGAATTTGTGAGTGTGAGCACACATTAACACAAAATGGACAACTATATGAATCACTATGAGAGACTTCGATCTCATATCCACTTGATTTGGCTATAGATTGGATCCTAAATTATTTTCCAAAATCATTTGATACCTTCATCATGAAATACAATATGAATGGTTGGGATAAATCTATTTCAGATTTACATTCGATGTTAAAAACTACTGAGAATAACATTCTTTGAAAAGCATCTCAATTGGCCATGATTCGGGAAGCGGGTGTTAAGAAGCTCAAATGAAACAACTCCAAAGGGAAGCCATATATTGGAAATAACAAAGGAAAAATGTTTTCATAAGCCCCACAACCTAAGAAGAAGGAGAAAGTGGCAAAAGAACATGCTTGCTTTGATTGTGGCATTATTGGTCACTAGAAAAGTAATTGTCCTACTTATCTTACAGGGTTGAGAAAACAAGGTCGGGTGTAACATCCCAAAATTTAAGACCAAAAAAATTCATTTTTAATTAAGTTATTATAAAACCAATAGTATAAAAACATTCATAATAATATCCCATGTCAAAACCAAAGTGTCGATAATCAAAACATGTTATCATAAAACAATATCAGAGTGTAATCCCAAAGATCTCATATGCGGAAAACATAGTGTGATGCGTTGCGATCGAGTTCCCCAATCCTACCACATACCATACAACATACATACTATTTAACATATCCAGGTATTGGACTACCCCTTCGGTCTCCTTCAACCGATAACCGTCGAGCATATCTGGGTGTTGGCCTACCCTTTCGGTCCTATCGATCGGTACCTAGCCTAGAATATCAGGGTGCTGGCCTACTCCTCCTACCACTATCACAAAAACAGTCATCTATACTAAAACTTCTACTAATGGGCCAAAATTGGTGTGTTAGACCCACTTCTACTGGAAGGTTCTCGTACTGTCAACACAAAACAACACCCAATTAATAATTGGGTTCCATCACATACCGTAAGTCCACGCTTGGGGAAAATGACTACTTTACCCTCATCTTAGCTTGATTCAAGCCCAAGGCCAATCCAAAGGCCCAAAAGTCAAACTATTGCTTAAAGCCCAACATATGGCCCAATTTTCTAAATTGGGCCCAAACCGCTCCATGGTCTTACCCTAAGGCCCACCCATTTCTTCCAGTCCAAACATTGGGCATTCTAATTGTCCAACTTCACATGATCCTTAAGGCCCATTTATGGCCCATCTATGGCCCAATTTTCGAAATTGGGCCCAAACCCTCACATGGGCCTTACCCTAAAGCCCATCCAAATATTCTTATTCCATATAATTATTCTTGGATGGTCCATCAATAGCCCAATAGAAAGGCCCAACTTAAGGCCTAAGCAAGATTAGGATTTTCACACAAAATGACGATTAGGGTTAAGTGTTTCTTAATTAACCCATTAAGGACTTAATCCATTAAGTCCATCAATATACTAGGTTAATCATACAGTGTGGTCAGGCATAATACATAGTCCCAATCTGGTCATCCAACATGCGGGTCCCAACAATCCATAACCCATATATCCAAAATTAGGGTTTTTTAAACCCTAATTAGGGTTTCCAACCCAATCACAACCCAATTAGGCCCAAAAGCTAAGTCTTTAGATCAATTAGTGTTTCATTAGGTCAACTAGGGTTTTGTTAGGTCAACTAGGGTTAAATAAGTCGGGCACCACCCATTACCACCTCGGGTAGTGGAGGTCAACGGTGGCTCACGGCGACGGCCACCACCTCACGGTGGTGGTTATGGTTCTAGTCCAATTATGTCCAAGCATCACGAAAGCAAACTAAACAAAAGAAAAAGCACATTGCCACCCAACACGGCGGCTGGTGGCGGCGGAACGCGGCAGCCACCACCGCTCGGTGGTGGTTATGAGTTTTCTTTTGATTATTCAATCACCAATTACAATTTTACAAAGAAATGTCCCAAAATACACACACACACAACAAGGTAAACACACACACGACCACCCTTGTGGTGGCTGATGGTGGTACAAGGTGGCAGCCACCACCTCACGGTAGTGGTGGTGGCTTTTCCCGATTTTCCGGACGAATAGAACATACATACACGCCTTTGCTCGGAGGATGAAACCAACCACCCACCTGGTGGCGTGCAACGGTTGGAGAGTGTTAGTCATGGTGGAACAGTCGCATGGCGGCGATGGCGGACGACTGCACTAGCACAAACAACGACAACAACAATGGCTCATATCATTGGCGGCGCACACGCTTGGCGGTACTGGTGGTGTGGCTGACGACGGGACAGAAGAAGAGGTGATGAGGTTGGTGACTTCCACCGGAAATAGAAACAACGGCACCCTCGAGTGTGTTCTTTCCGATCGTTACTGCCATAACGTCTAATGGCGGCTTCTGTCTTCAACAGAACGACAGAACGACGGTAAAGCTCGGTGGTGCATGGAGACTACGGGAGAGATAGTGGCAGCTAAGGTTTGGCAACATCCTTCCCTGTCCTTGACGAATTCCTCCCAGTAACCTTGCTTAACACATCATCGGGTGCAAAGTTCTTCATCTATGCCGGTAGCGAATGACAACACTGCGACAGCCGGTGGCCCATGGTGGCGATGCAATCGGCGGCGGCGGCCGGAACGAGAGTAGTGAAGGTGGCGGTTGGAGTATAGTGTGGCTAGGGTGAGGGTTTGGGAAGGTGACGGGTTCATATACCCGATTATTAGAAATATTGCCCCATAATGACAGAAATGGCCCTCCCCCATAAGAATCTTTTCAAACGAAGTCCATAATTTACCATTTAAACCCCACCTTCTGAAATCCCTTACAAATTAAGTCCGGAATTTTACCTAGTAGCCCCTCCGTCTACACTTTTAACCCCTCCCAGAACATACACTTTTAACCCCCAACTTCTAAAATTGTGACAGTTAACTCCTCGAGACCAACACCTTGTTATATTATTATTGATTTTAGGGCTACTATTCACTCATTAATTTGTCTATTTATTTATTTATAAACGGGGTGTTACATCGGGGAAGGAACTTTAGGTATATCTATTTTCATGATTGAAATGGGAATATTTACTTTTTCATCTAGCACTTAGGTATTTAGTAATGTTTGTGGAACTCATATTGATAATTCTTTATAGGGGTTCAATAGGATTAAAAATCTAAAAATCATACGACATGGAATTACACGTTGTCAATGGAGCAAAAGTTGTCGTCTAAGCGCTACAAAAATTTGATTTGTATTTACCTAATGACATGTATTTAAAGTTAGATAATGTATGCTTGATTCTAAGTTTAACTATAAATATTATTTCAGTTTCCCATTTAGAATAATCTGGTTTCATTTATCAATTTGTTGATGATAGTATTTACTCCCTTTGAATGGAATGTTCCATTTTGAGGCCAATCCTATTAATGGACTTTATGAACTAAACCTTGATTGTTCTTTAAACAATAATTCCATTTATCATGCAAGCAGCAAGGAGGCCAAATATGATTTAAACTAAACCTATCTATGGCATTATCATCTTGGCCATATAAACAAGAAGTGAATATCCTAAATCCAAAAGAATGGAATATGGAGGAAAATGATGATGAATCATTTGATATATGTGAATCTTAATAATGTCGAAATATGACAAAATATTATTTCTCTTGCTCAATTGAAAAAGCTTGCGATTTGGTAGGATTGATACATACTAATGTATGTGGTCCTTTTCAGGTCTCGACTAGATATGGTGAAAGATATTACATCACATTCACTAATGATTTTATTCGTTATAGTTATGTATTCTCGATGTAACAAAAGAATGAATCATTTGAAAAGATAAAACTATTTCAAAATAAAGTTGAAAATCAATTTAACGGTATAATTAAAATCCTTCGTTCGGATAGAGGGGGCGAGTACTTGAGCCAAGAGTTTCAAGATCATATTAGGAGTCATGGGATTGTCTCACAACTCACTCCACCTAGAACACCACAACATAATGGTGTTTCTGATAGGGGGAACTAGAACTGTAACGTCCAAAACTTGAGGTACATTTTTATCTATCAAATCTTGGCTTTTAAAAGAGGGCACAGTGTGGTGAAGGATAACCACGATGTGGCAAGCCATTTTTGAGTCGCAAGTTAATTTAACCCGCCACAGAGCGGTAAGTATAGGTCACGGTGTGGCCGCCGTTGATGACTTAACCCTACTTTTCTAGGATTTACGCCCAATTTAAAGGAATGATGAGGCAAGGGTTTGATCACTCTCAGCTTCCATCAGCGTCCCAAATTTCTAAAGAAATCCTATTCTCCTTCCTCCATTATTGAATCCCTTTTTGTGATCTCGGAAGTATTTTGAAGGAAGAAGGAAGAAGAAGTGACCAATATCCAGCAAGCAAGTCTTCATTCTCTTCCTAGAACTCTTTTGGGCCTTTGTAAGTGTCCAAGACTCGACTTTTATCATCATAAGTTTGTAGATCTTGAGTTTTGTCCCTTAATCTTCATATTCTAGTTAGTTGGAGTGGTGAGATCTCATAAGGTTTGCTACTTTATGAATCTCTAGATCATTTGGTACGAATATGGTATTAGATCTGAAGTGTAGTTGAGTTTTTGAGATATGCAAGTGATTTTTATCAAAAACGCTTATTTTGACTATTTATGGCTTCTAGACATGCATTAGACATGCATGTCCATAAAGCACCGAATTTTATGATGATTTTGGTATTAGAAACAATTCTGGAGTAAGTAAGCTAAGGACTTTTTGGAATAAGTGCTTAATGGGTAAATCCATGTCTTATTTAGTCTCTTTGGAACCAAGGGTTTGATATTTTGACCTTTAGGGTGGTATTAATGGATAAAGTTGGAAACTGTAACAACCTAAATTTTTGACAAAAAGTTTCATTTTTATTTTAGAAAAAACCTCCACGTATTATAAAAATCTAAAACAAGATATCCTAGGAGTAACAATAAAATCATCCCAAATTAGAGTATCAAAATGTAAAAATCATAAAGGATCTGTCGGCCGGAGTGTACAGTCATGCCTTCACCTTTCTGTGATCATATGAAGTACCTAAAACACATAAATCCACAATTATACGCATAAAGCTTAGTGATACCCTCCTAAAATATTCATACAACACATTAACAATAAACAACTATGGGTTATCGGTAACCTTGGAGATTATCAACAATCCCAGTGGGGTAACAACATGCCCTGTGGATTTATAGCATGTTTCAGGGGTTATCAGCAACCCTAGAGATTCTCAGAAATCACAAAGTTATCAGCAAATTAACTTAGATAAAAAAAACAATCAACAAATAAGACCCATCAAGTCATACATGTAAATACCACACAGGTAAGAGTAGTAAGAAGACCCACCTCACAGATAGCATCTAAAATACGACAACTCTAACAGATAGGGCGGATGGGAGTACTGAGGCACCTAACAAAAGTAAATTCATACCATATCAGCCTACACCCTTAAAACCCTAGTTTTTCGTAAAAGTCAACCTTGGTCAAAAAGTTAACCATAGTTAAAAAGTCAACCACGGTCAACTCTAGCCTAGGATCACGTCGTGACTGGAAAAAGACAAAACAGTGTTAGGGTGCAAAGTTCTCATTAGATGTGGCATACCCTCTTAGATTATGTAATGGGTTTAGCCTTTATTATAAATAGGAAGTGAGTGGCTACCATTTTGTGAGAAAGAACCATTTGTGAGATTAGTATACTGAGAGACTTATTACCTAACCCACTTTGTAATATCTTACTAGATTAATGAGAGTTTAAATGATTTATTTACCCCTTGTGTTCTTTGTGGTTGATTGATTCACTTAATCTTTATAAGTCTGAATTCGTCATCATAACCGAGTCACTACAATTGGTATCAGAGTGGATGTTCTTGAAGTTTTCAAGAAATTGATCCATGATGACAACATGATTTGGTGAATCACAACTTGTTGTAATTTCTTCGTTTTTTACAGTATTTTTTGTTCAATAAATCGCATTGTTCTTTCATATTGATTCAAATTCTATTTTCCCTCTCTAGAATTCTTTCCTTGTTATGGTGTGCTTCTTTTTCTTCCACTTCTCCTTGATTTTGGAGGTAGAGAGTGGGGATCCACTGGATTCTTCGAGTTCGATGAACATAGGAAAGTCTTGGGCAACTGGTTCCTTGTTCACTTTGGTATAATTGTCGTCGTCCTAATCGAAAAGTGGATCGGTGCCGAGTCGCACTTCGGTACTCCCTTAGAATGACCCCTTTGGTGTTGATGAAGATGATAGAGGAGGAGATGGTGGTTGGGCACCTCAAATCTGAGTCCATTCTCTGGTGTGAGCTTTACGGACAGTTTCTTCCATCATCGCCATCCAAGCTCTCGTTAGGGCCACTTGACAATTGGTTTCTTCTCTCCTTTGTTGGATTAACATGGATTGCTCCTTCCTTGCTCTGATTGCTCGTTTATGTGCTTCAAACCTTTAGAGGTCTATGTCAAAGGCTGGTCTATAGTTCGTCCAAATGTCACTTAGAACTTGAGAATCTGTACTAGTTACCACCGAGTTATCCTCCGGATTCACGGTTCCTTGCCCAATGAGACTCCTCGTGCGTGATCCACTTGATAGTAATGTAGGCAGTATAGGATTTCCAGATCTTCCTTGGTTTAAAATCAAGTCTATCATTAGATCTGTTCTGGCTTGGGTGATTAAATAAGGACCCTACGGTGCAATTTGTGTTTGATTTTTATGTGTAAGTGAAGAAAAAATGGAGTTCAGCTCCTGTAGGGTAAATATGTGCCTTTGTTTGATCCTAAAGACCTTGGGAGGTTGATCGACATCAGGATCCACTTGGAATCCTGATTGGGTTCTATCTCCAATCAAACGTTCTAAAATTGGTTCACTTGATCTACTAGAGTGGATGGATAGGGTCTTTTCAAGTGACTCGGCGTTAAGTCCAATGGCTAGTGGAGACTATTGAGAGTCTCCGGTATGGGCCGTGTGATGCTTTTGGCGAGTGGGGAAGGTAGTATAAGCTCCTCTTGTTAGATGGTCAGGTTCTTCTTCATGTAAAGGGTATGTAGTATGTTGAGGTTATGATGTTGGGTGAACCTTGGTAGATGGTCTAGTGACCGCAGACCTTTTCCTCTTTCTTTTAGTTTTTGCAACAGCTTTAGAGGTTTTCTCCCTTGCAATCTGTTTGTTTCGATTTCCTTTTGGTGCAGTGGCATGGTCAATGGTTTTAGGAGGGGGGGGGGGGGGTGGGGAAGGTAGCGTAGAACGATATGGCGGTACATAGTTCGTTGGCTCCATATGCTTAGAGACCAATTAGAATATTAGTCCTACTTTAGAAGACAAAGTAGTTGAAGTTTGCAACA
The DNA here is from genome assembly GCF_002870075.4 of Lactuca sativa. Taxonomy (NCBI): domain Eukaryota; kingdom Viridiplantae; phylum Streptophyta; class Magnoliopsida; order Asterales; family Asteraceae; genus Lactuca; species Lactuca sativa. Next base: position 85,896,054 of record NC_056631.2, on the reverse strand, counting down.
AGATTGATCTTTGGGAAGAGAGTACCTTTTAAGTTCATGGCAGAAGAAGTAGTTGATGTTTGCGCCTAGACTGACGTTGGTTGTGGCATGAAGGTCTTTGATGCAGAGAGACCAAAAGTGGGAAGAGGTGACTTCGGTGAGGCCCAGTCTTTGTTCATTCCTTCGAACATAGGTCAGGAAGTCGTCCCATAAGATTGACCTAAAATCCACTGGTTCACCAGTGAAGATGCTCCATAGAAGATCTAAAATTGCTTTCCCATGGTGTCTGTGTTGTCGGTTCTTTCGGAAAGGCATCGAATATGATAGTGACACACGAATTGCCACACACCTCGAAGTTTTGACTTTTTTGAAATCGAAAACCTCTTTTAGTTTGGACTGATAGCTCATACGTCATAGGGCGTTGAAAACTTCTTCATTTAAAGTGCTCTTGAAGATGGTGTTTGGGGGTACCCGGAGATTCATCGAATCAAGGAATTCGGCCTTGGTGAGTGTCACCGTCGATTTATCAGTAAGAATGAAGTTGATAATTTCAGGGTGATCGATTGGTCAGTAGGCAGAGAAAACACATTTGAATAGCAAAGTTAGAGGAACGATGTCAGCAACTGTGTTGAATGTGTTTAAGAGAAAGTCTTTCTCCAGGTATTTGTTCATGATCTTGATCGGTTCATCATAAAAGTCATGATCTTGAAAGATTCCTCGATAATTGCTCGGAGCAATCATCGGTCATAGGGTTTTCACAATGGATGTCGAACCGGTTGTTTTTGCTTGTTTCTTTGAAACGCCTGATTTCACCACTGTTGGTTGAAAAAAAATTGAAGAACTTGTCGGAAAGGCTTTTTGTGCAAGAGGATAGAGATAAAGATCGTCAGAGAATCAGAAAGCATAAAAACTTTCTTAAAATGTTCTTAAAGTTTTCAAAAAATTGATCCATGATGACAACATGATTTGGTGAATCACAACTTGTTGTAAGTTCTTCATTTTTTAGAGTATTTTTGGTTTTGGAAATTGCATTGTTCTTTCATATCGATTCAAATTCGATTTTCCCTCTCTAGAATTCATGTAATTTGTGCTTTCTCTCTCTAGAATTCATTTTGAAATCACTTTATCTCTCTATAATTTTGATCAATTTTGCTTTCTCACTCTAGGTATTTCATTCAAATTTACTTTCTCTCTCTAGAAATATTCAAGTTCTTATGATCTTTTTCATTTTTGATTCAAAATGGAAATAGAAATTTGTGAAAGATGGTTAATCACTCATTTATTATGGAAAAAGAGATGAATGTGGAAAGATGATTGGTTATCCTCTTGATCATGATAATAAAAACGTGTTGCTTAATTGTTTGGTTACAACTTTTCATGTGAGAATAAAGAAGAACAAAGAAGATGAAATCATTAAAGGGATTCGTCGTGATGGTGTCAATGCTCTTGCACTTTACCTGGATGTTCATGCATGATGATGATCAAGGTAAGGGAATTCAATGTGATTTTCATGAAGTTGAGAATTTTTTTTGCTCAATTGTAGTTCAAACTGATGATTGTTTGTATTCTTGTGATTCGTTTGAAGGAATGGTGCGATATGGAATACTTTCAATCCAAGAAGTTCAAATATATCAAACTCCAAAAGATTTTATTCAAAGATGCAAAGTGGAAGTTATCAAGAATGATGTTGTTTTTGGATTCAAATCTTCAAGATCCAAAAAGATGATGAAGAAGAAGCAGAACATCAAAAACAAGAAATTTGGGATTGCTAAACAAAATTCTTCAAGTGTTATTTTGAAGCCGAAATCAATGAAGAATGTTTGGGTTGCAAAGCAAAAAATCATCAAATTTTGTAGCAGAATCTCAAATTCAACATGATGAAGTTAGATCTTGGAGAAATGAGAATAAATTCATTAGATGGACAATTTGCATTATGGATGGTACAATGTGCAATTTGAAAATTTTCCAATTCCAACCAAAAAACTTAGATCTTCCATGTATGATTCATGCATTCCATAATGGATTTCAATTAATAATGAACAATCCCAAATTCTATTTGATCAATTAAATATTGTTCATTGATTAATTCTTTAATCCAAACTCAACTCAAGCCAAATTCCAAACTCATGTGTTTACTGTTCATACAATTCAAAATCACGATTGAATTCTTTATTTCATTACTGTTCATGGATAAATTCTTTTGATCCCAACTTGTTCTCTCTGTTACTGTTCATCATTTTAGTTTTAAGTCTAAAACTGCTTACCAATGATCTATAGTTGAAACAATATTCACAACAAATTTTAATCAAATTCCCATCTCATCTGTTCTTAATCAGATCAGGTTTCAATCCTGTCATCGGTTGCTTCTCGTTCTTTTTCACATCCTATGAAAATAATTTGGAAATTAACAAGTCAAAAATCGAAGCATGTTGAACATCAATATGGATCAAAAACTGATTTGGAATGAAAAACTGTGTATATAATCAAAAATTGATTGAGAATTAGAATTTAAAAGAAGAATTCGTGGTCAAAAGGAGAAGATTTTGGAAGATTATCAGTTTCTATAGTCAAAGAAAAGGGATTTGAAAGTCAAAATTGAGATTCACAGTCTACATTAGAACGAATTGAAGAACATGTATTGGTGTTGGTTGGTTTGAAATTCTAAAATTGTTGAGATACTCGAATTGAATGGTTGAAATTGATTACAATGGAAACTCGCTAGTTGATATCGAATGGGACGGTTATTGTTAAAATCGAATGGCTGATTATTGAATGGTAAAAGGTAGAATCGAAAGTTTGAATTTTCAATTTGGTTTTGGATTAGTAAGCTTGAAATCGAATGAACAGATGGGTTTGAGTATAGAATAGATTTAATAGTCGAAAGTGTTCTTGATTGAGTTCGATTACTGAGTCAAAAGTGAATGCATTAGAATCGATAAATGAAGTTTCAATTCAAGAGATTTCAATTTTGTAGAAATTGATTGTTCGACTATTATTGCATCTGACTGGGAATTGAAAATTCAAATAACATGGAATCGGAAGTCTATTCTTGGATCGAAAGTGCTTGAAATTGAAAATTTGGGTCAAAATAGAATTTAAAAATTAAAGTGAATGTGTGTAAATTAATTTCCACTGATATTTGATTGAGTCTATGGTGTTTTGGTTAGAATCGAGCATTGAACTTTCCACTGATGTTGTTCGTTCTTTCGCCTGACAATGTGTGCAATTGAGTCCCACAGTCGAAAGGTGTGTATCGACCCTGAAGGGTAGAATGTTTAAGATTCGATGGTATTTTGTGGTCATTAGTCGAAAGCAAAACAGTTTGGAGTCGTAAGAAAATCTTGGGATCGATTGTTGGAAGCACATCACTTGTAGTCGAAAATGGAATTTTGCTTGATAGTCGAAAGTGTGTTCGAGTGGTGAGTGATGATTTCGACTGATGGGATTGAAACTTCATTCAACTTTCTTGGCGTCGATATCGACTTGTAGCTATGTTCATTAGAAAATAATTGGGGAAGAACACATTATAGTTTTGAAAATGGTCCATATTGTTTAAATGATTTGGCAAAATACACCCAAAAGTTAAACAATTCGCAATATGTTGAAGGAATTGGCATTATTACAGATTCGGTCCCTAAAGTTTATGCGAAAGACCCATTATACCCATTTTCGTATTTGGGGTAAATTTTCGCATTTGGAGTTGATTTTTCGCGACGGGTCCGTTCAGTATTGGCAAAAATGATAGGTTCACCCAATTTTCTAATTTCTTGCAACTTTCACCTAAAAGTCGAAATCTTCACAACTTTTGAATACTTTTTTCTTGGCTTTTCATAATTGTTTTTCATGCAAGATTTTTAGTGGTTTCATTTTTGTCACACATCGAAGGGAAGTTTCGTATGGTTTATTTCTCAAGCATTTCACATATCCTTGTGGGTTTTATAATAATTTATTGATTATAAAAAGGGAGAATGTTGAAATGGATATTTGAAGCTTCTCTGATATTCTTTTTCAAAGAAGATTTGAAGACATGTGTTACTTCGAGGTGGAGGTGGTCTTGATCACTTCGAGCTCGTTTGGATATTGAAAACGGGACATCCAATCCTAACTTTGAAGGGTAGAATGTTACGGTGCAAAGTTCTCCTTGGAAGTGGCTTACCCTTTCAGATTATGTAATGAGTTTAGCCTTTCCTATAAATAGGAAGTGAGTGGGTCCCATTTTATGAAAAAGAAGCATTTGTGAGACTAGTCTAGTGAGAGAATTATTACATAACCCACTTCGTAATAGCTTACTAGATTAATGAGATACCCACTTTGTAATAACTTACTAGATTAATGAGAGATTAAACGAATTATTTACCCCTTGTGTAATTTGTGGTTGATTAATTCACTTAATATTTATAATTATGCATTCGTCATCATAACCGGGTCACTACAAATAGTTGTCACCAGCTAATCTCACGACGTGACAGGCTAATGCTCACTTTGTGAGAACTGCTCTAGACAGATTTGGGCATTAAGCTCTCAATCCGTTAAGCCACTCTCTGAGACTTTCTTGAGGGTCTTCCCCAACCTTAAAGACCATAAAAAGTGTGTCCTTTCAATCATGCATGTCCAATGCATGAAAAAAGCACTAGCTAGGTCATTAAGAAGAAAAAATGAGATCAAGACTCATGCTTGGAGTCTAAACCAACATCAATCTCAGATCTACATTATATTCTAGAGAGAATGACTCATGATCTGTAAAGTTGCTAACTTTATGGATTCAATTCATGCTATCCCACACAAACATGAAAAAAGGCATAAATCTAAGATATAGCATGCATAATAGATAAAGTCAATAGCTTTAGGACTTAAAAATGTCCAAAATCATTAAAGAATGAAGAGGTAGAAGCTTCATGGCTAAAAGGATGCACCCAAGGAGTCTTCTTTTCCTTCAAAGAGCCAAAAACCACCACAAGAACTCTTAAGATCAACAATGGTGGCAAATAACGTTTTGGGAAGGAAGAAGGTGATGGAGGTTGAGGGGGTGCAAAACCTAGCCTTCCACTTCATTTAAATAGTGAGCAAAACATTGGATTAGGGTTTTGCCTAAACTCACGTCGTGAGGCTCTAACCCTCACGACGGTAGCCTTAAAATGGCCATGTGTCACAAACTGAAGTCACGTCGTGAGATCCTACCTCTCACATCGTGACCTTCAAATTTAGTATTTTCATTCATATTTAGGTTAAAAGAAATTAAGGATTGAGTACCTACATTAGATGTTCAAATTCTCTCCCACTGGAATTAGTTTTCGAGCTCAAAGTCCTCAATCGTGAATAAAGCAAGATAATAGGTACGCATCTCCTGCTCGGGTTCCTAGGTCCACTATGATCCCTTATGGTGATGCCACTGCACCTTTACCAAGTCCACCATCTTGCTTTGTTGGGTCTTTGTCTTTCGGTTAAGAATACCTACCGGCTGCTCAACATAATTTAGGCGGTCATCCACATGGATATCATCCAAGGGTACTACAACAATCTCTTCAGTCACACACTTTTGTAACTGGGATACATGGAAAGTGTTGTGAATCTGGATGAGCTCCTTCGGTAATTCAAATCGCTAGACTACCTTTCCCACCCTGGCTGCCACTCGGAAAGGTCCAATGAAACCGGGACCAAGTTTGCCCCGCTTTCTGAGTCGGATGATGCCTTTCCATGGCGACACCATCGGAAGCACCATATCCCTAACCTAAAGCTCCAACTCATATTGGCATTGGTCGGCGTAACACTTCTAGCGACTCTGGGTTATTTGCAATCTTTGTCTAACTTGTTGAATGAGCTCTATCGTCTTGATCACTATCTATGTGCTCCCCATGACCCTTTGACCAACTTCTCTCCCAACTAATCAGGGTCTTGCACTTCCTCCCATAAAGGAGCTCAAAGGGTGGCATACCAATGTTGGAGTGATAGTTGTTGTTATATGAAAACTCTGCCAAAGGAAGGTAGCAGTCCTAACTCCCACCAAAATCTAGGATAGATGCACTTAGCATATCCTAAAGAGTATGACTGGTTCGCTCACTTTGTCCGTCCATTCGTGGATAGTAGGTGGTGCTAAGGTGCAACTCGGTATGCAACTCCTCGTGGAAGCTCTTCCAAAATCTTTAAGTGAAGCGAACATCTCGATCTGACACAATCGAGGAGGGCATACCATGTCGAGAAACCACCTCACGTACATAAATCTCCGCCAGCTTTTCCGCGGAAGATCTCTCACGAATGGCTAGAAAATGATTACTCTTCGTCAACCGATCAACAATCACCCATATGGCATCATACCCCTTTTTCGTCTTTGGTAACTTTGTAAAGAAATCCATGGTTATCTACTCTTATTTCCATAATGGGGTCTGTAAAGGCTACAATTTTTTGTGAGGGCGCTGATGTTTGACCTTGAGCTTCCGGCAGGTCAAGGAATACTCCATGAACCAATCTATATCTCTCTTCATACATGGCCACCAGTAACTATGTCTCAGATCATGTAACATCTTTGTTGCACCCGGATCAATTGAAAACCTCGATTTATGTGCCTCATCCATCAACATCTATTTGGTCCCACCAGAGTAAGACAACCAAATACTACCATGAAGTGTCAGCAACCCCCAACCATCATAATCAAAAGTTGCATCTGACCAAACACCCACTTACGCTTCCGATTCTCTACCTTGATGGCTTCCACCTGAGTAGCCCTGATCATATCTAATACTGGAGTTACTACTATCATCCTCAAACATACTGCTCGAATCAATGTACAAACTAACCTGTGACTCAACGCACCAGCCACCCGTTGGCCTTCCCAGGGTGGTAGAAGATCTTACAATCTTAGTCCTTCACTACATCAAGCCATCTCCTCTGTCTCATATTCAGGTTGGGCTTTTCCATTAAGTATCATAAACTCTTGTGATCAGTATAAATAGTACATCGGACCCCATACAAGTAATGACACAAAATACTTAAGGCGAAAACCAGTGCCCCCAACTCCAGATCATGTGTAGGATAATTTGCTAGATGAGGCATAAACTATCTCATAGCATAAGCAATCACATGCCCCCCTTTGCATAACTATTGTGCCTAGACCCATGATCGATGCATCACAATACACCACAAAATCCTCAACTCCCTCTGGGAGGGAAAGCACCGGCACCTCACAGAGCTTCCTTCGAAGGGTGTTAAATCCGGCTTGCTGATCAGGCCTCCAACAGAAAGTGGCATCCTTCCTAGTTAGTCTAATGAGAGGAACTGTAATCTTGGATAAATCTCAATTGAACCTTCAATTGTAATTTTCCATCCTGATGAAACTATGAATATCAGATGGAGACTTTGGAACCTCCCAATGTATAACTGGCTGAATCTTGGTCGGGTCGACCAAAATACCATCCTGGTTTATGAGGTAACCTAGAAATTCAATCTCACACAACCAGAACTAACACTTGGAGAACTTGGCATACAACGTCTCCATCCAAAGCACTCATATAAGCTCACGTAGATGGTCCTCATGTTGCTCCTTGGTCTTGGAATACAACAATATATTGTCTATGAAAACAATAACAGACCGATCCAACATAGGCCTACACACCCGATTCATGAGATCCATGAATGATACTGGTGCGTTTGTGAGCGCGAAAGGCATCACCACGAACTCATAATGCTCATAGCGAGGGTAAAAAGCCGTCTTCGAGATATCCTCCTCCCGAACCTTCATCTGATTGTAACCGGTCCTCAAGTCGATCTTAGAAAACCAAGATGCCCTTACACCTAATCGAAAAGGTCATCAATCCGAGGTAATTGATGTTGGTTCTTTACTATCAATTTGTTCAACTCCCTATAATCAATGCACATTCGGCAAAAACCATCCTTCTTTCTAACAAAAAACATCGGTGCTCCCCAGGGCGAGGTACTAGGCTAAATAAACCCCTTCCCCAATAACTCATGTAGTGGTGACACCAGGGATCAGATCGATCCTGAACTCGATCTGCCTCTTAGGAGGCACTCCAGGTAATTCCTCCGGGACAGCAACAGGGAACTCTCTCACGATATGGACATTAAAAAACTGTCATCTCCTTCCCATCTCATCTATCAACCATGTACACCTGATATCTCATACATACATGCTGTAGGCACTGTCTCGCCCTGTCGGTAGAACAAAAAGAGGATCCAGTCCTGGTACTTTCCCTGTAGATGGTTAGCACTCCCCCATCGGGGTCTCAAATCATTACTAATTGATTATCGTAGTTGATCAGCGCTCTAAACCGATTCAACCAATCTATACCTGCAATAACACAGATATATCCCATCACAATAGGGATAAGGTCAATCAGAGACTAAACACAAAAAGTTCTCCAATACACAATCCCAGTAAACCTCAGTCGTCGAAAGCATGCGATTAATAGCTATAACAACCTTTAAATGTTGTGCTATGCCCTTACGAGCAACACTGACAACTCTATATAAAGATGTAGATACAAAAGACTGACTTACACTTGAGTCAAATAACACCAAGGCAGGTACAAAGTTCATAATAAATGTAGCTAATAGAATCACGTCATAAGAATAACCAATAAAGTAATTTGGTAGGAAAATAAAACATATACATACGAATAATGACATCGTGCGCTGATTTGGCCTCCTGTGCCGTCAAAATGGAAAGCACGACCCCTGACCTTCGGAGCCTCAGCCTTGCCCTAAAGTCCATCAATAATGTGTAGGGTAGCGGGAGCAGGAGTCTAAATCGGCTTCGCAGTAAGAAGTGGACAATAGGAATGTACATGGCCCGCCTGGTTGCAGTTGAAACAAACGCGTAACCCCTTCAAATACTCCTTTGTGAAGTGCCCCTCCTTGCCACACATGTTGCATATTGTCCCTGACCGTTAGGGACCCTCATGACCCTTACCACACTTATTGTAAGTGTGGCTCCTTTAACCTCCTGACCTAGAATCGGTGGGCTTTAACCTCTTAGCCACTGGCTACAAATGAACTGGCCTCCTTTTTGTCTTCTGGACCTCTGCCTCGTTCTCCCTTGTCTGAATCTCCAACTTAATCTCCCTCCGCATGGCATTGGACTGAAGCTCAGCCAATGAACGGTACTGGGTCTTCGTCACAAATTCTCTAATACGCTTCTTGAGCATACTCATGTATTGGGTCATCCATGCCTGATCAGTGGATGCGTACTCAGGGGAGAACAAAACCCTCTCGCAAAAGATCATGGTGATCTCAGTCATGGTCACGGTCGTCTGTCAGAGCTAAAAGTACTCCTACGCTAGCCGCTCCCTCTCTACCGAGGGTACATACTCCTCTCGAAAATTCTTTATGAGTCACTCCCTTGTCACCGTATCTCGTGTTGCATGTGTATAGTCGGTGGTCATGAACTTCCACCAGTCCTTCGCCCGTAGGTGAAGTAGGTTCAGTGCAAAGCGAACCCTCAGATAATCTGGACAGGAGCAGGTATAGAAACATCCCTCAACATCTCCAATCCACCTCATAACTGCAATCAGATCCTGGATCCCATCAAACTCCATGGGCTTTGGATTCTTGAAATCCCGGTACTGTATCGAATCACCCCTATATGATCTCATAGTGGCGACAGCTATGGTGGCTGCGGCAGCAATAGCCTCGGTGACTGTGACATAGCGCTCATTAAACAACTCAATCATTGTTGTCTTAATAGACCCAAAACACTTTGGGGATGGCCTCTCGAACCATTGCGGACACCTTCGCGACAATGATCCTATAGATTTCATCATCACTGAACCCTGTCTCTTTAGATTGCTAGAGCTTGAACCTCGAGTGTATACCATAATTAAATACATAAGAAAAAGTTCAAAACCTGATACAATAGATACATAGAATATGAACATCATAATAAATCTCCCTAGTATACTCGAGATTATTTCTAAATTGGATACGGATCCTATGCTTTCAGTAGTACGGGCCCACATTACCTTCCACACCTATCCGTAGTTGACTTAGACTTCATCTCGAGGTCCTAAATATCAATAAAGCAATACGTTCCTCTTCCAGCTATGCACTCACACTAATGTGCTTTAAATGCTACATCTCATCTCCTAGGTACTCGCCCTAGACTTCTCCCAACTACAGATCTGCCTTGCAGAAGTCTCATCTAATCCCACCAATGGCTCCGCATATACTAAATATAAATAACACAGACTCGATTGACATTCAAATAAGAGATTCCTCCCCAGATCCACAACCAGACAAGGAACATGAGATAAGGCTAAAACAAGCATTATAAGCCTATAAATCCTAAATATGTACAATCAGATGGTACATGCAAAACAATGAGCAATCTTAGTTTCAATCCTAGCAAGACATCCACAAGAAATCTCCTAGGCTATAAGGCATCATACAATCAGGCAACTCTATCTTGGAATTTCTAAGGGATTCTTAGCCTACCAGCTAGCATACATATCAATCATTTCGATAACAGCAACTATAATATAGCATATAACACAGTTTTGGATATTTTGGAAGATCATTGCTTCAAGCTCCACCAGATTGTACACCTTTCTTCCTCTGCTTCTTTAATTGGAAATTTGTTCCTTTTTGAAAAGGTTTTCATAATACTTCTCAGTCCCTTAGTATGAGTTTGGAATCCCACAAATGTTCCTCCAAATTTCTCAAACCAAGGCTCTGATACCAACTTTTAACAATGCAATTTTTCGACAAACTTTTTCATTTTTATTTTAGCAAAAGCCTCCATGTATTATAAAAATCCAAAATAAGATATCCTAGGAGTATCAATGCAATCATCGTAATTTGGCGTGTCAAAATGTAAAAATGATAAAGGATCTGTTGGCCGAAGTGTACAATCATGCCTTCACCTTTCCATGATCATCTGAAGTACCTAAAATACATAAGTCCACAATTGTAAGCATAAATCTTAGTGATTCCCTACCAAAATATCCATACAACACATCAATAATAAAATAACTATGAGTTATCAGCAACCCTGGGGATTATTAGAAATCCTAGTGGTCTAACAGCACACCTTGTAGATTTATAGCATGTTTTAGGGGTCATCAGCAACCCTAAAGGTTCTCAGCAATCCAAAAGTTACCAACAACTTAACTCAGATAAAACAACAATCAGTAAATAAGACCCACCATGTCATATATTTAAATACAACACAGGTAAGAGTAGTGAGAAGTCGCACCTTGCAGATAGTAGCTAAAATACAACAGCTCTCATATATAGGGTAGACAGGAATAGCGAAGCACCTAGCAGTAGTAAAGTCATACTTGATGGGTTTTAGCCATAAGAAGTTTCCTATGTGCGCATGCAAAACCCTAATGCTTGGATCTAGGCTTTCTAATTAAACATGCTTTGAATCCAAGACTTCTAATGACTAATTAGGTATAAGAACAATATAAAATCAGATCTAGAAGCATACATTTGAATCTCTTGTTTGATCTTGTTTTCTTGGAGCTCTAGAGTCATAATTGTCACTCCTCTAATGACTTACAAACACCAAATAGCAAAGAAGATGATTTGTGAGAGAGAGGCTAGGAGGAAATCGGCCAGGGGTTCTCTATTCTTAACAAGATGCCGATTTCCCTAAGCCATGGGGTCTATTTATACTTGTAGACTCCTTAAGGGTTTCATCTTAAACCCTAGTTGGATAATCTTCTCTTAAAGCAATCCATATCCTTACCATAGATAGCCTTGGACGATTTTGAGCTATCCTTAGCTCTAGAATTCATCCAACCCTTATCTCTTAAGGATTTACAGTCTAAAGTTTAACTATCAAACAATTGACAGTTTATACCCTCTTATTTAATTAATCTCTTTAAGTCACCAAATTAATACTAATTAATTTATGACTTATATTAATCAAATAACAATATTATTATTCTTTATATTATTCTCATAATATATTAATAATATTTATTCTCTCATAATAAATCATCCTATCAAGTTGCTATGGTGAAGGCAACCCAAAAGGACCATGCACAACCGGGTCAAATACTTGCCTAATATAGTTGCAACCTTAGACACTATTCCAACAGTCTCCCACTTGGATAAGTCTAGTAACTATATGCACAAGTACAATTCGATTTGCAATCGTAGCTATCAAAGACGCTGTCAAACTCTGATCTAATCAATCTTGTCCTTTAGATAAGGGATCGTACAGTCCTATGTTAGATATCATGCTGACAATTCTATGGAATGATTAGTCAAGCATTTAAGTTTCTTGATCTCTGATTTATTTGACATAGAACTTAATCGAACACATCAATTCAGTTCTGACCGGGCCCGACACATAAGTCAAATCAAATCATCGAGCGGCCGAGATATCACTTTTACCTTCTTAGGATAAAAGTTACAGATAAACATCGACTTATATGCATTTACTTATTCATTAACCAACTATACACAACAATGTGTTTTATAACACCGAGTTACTGGTGCGTTTTCGCATTATCAATGTACAACCAATTAACAAATAACAAACCATACATCTAGGTTTTAAGACTATATGATATTATCGTATTGCGATCACCCTTTTATATCATATTCCATTAGGTTATTCCAGCAAGCGCGGGTTTGTTCCAATGCTCAAAACTAGTTCATAAGCACTCATGAACGTTGCAGCAATCCTTTGCTATGTCTAATACCATTTAGACAATCTACACACTGATTCATGACAATCTTCATTCATATCTACTTCCAACATATGAACGATTGTGAACAATTTGAATAATTCGATTATTCTTAATAAACTCAATTATTCTGGAAGTCAAAACATGCAAAGAGAAACAATAGTTAAACAATTAACATAAGACAGTAACATTACTCATAACTAAAACTCCTTTATTTAATCATCAAATGTTAATTACATTTATCTATTACACGTTTCGAATACTATCTAATCTATGCTAATATCATCCTTCAGCCCAATACTCCTAGCATACTGCAAGTGCTTAACCCTGCTCAGTCCCTTCGTAAGCGGATCTGCTGGGTTATCTGCTGATGATATCCTCTTCACTACGAGTTGTCCTTCTTCTACACGATGTCTAATAAAGTGATATTTTCTGTCGATATGTCTTGATCTACCATGATCTCTCAGTTCCTTGGTCAAAGCAACCGCTCCTTCATTATCACAGAAAATCTCCATGGGCTCCTTTATGGCAGGTACAACTCCAAGATCACCGATGAAGTTCTTCAGCCATATTGCCTCCTTCGACGCTTCGTTCGCTGCAATGTACTCTGATTCACACGTTGAATCAGCTACGGTTTCCTGCTTGGAACTTTTCCAAGTCACTGATCCTCCATTCAGGGTAAAGACCTAGCCCGCCTGTGAATGGTAGTTGTCCCTGTCGGTCTGAAAGCTGGCGTCACTATACCCTCGCACCTTCAAGTCATCACTCCCTCCGAGGACTAAGAACCATTCCTTCGTCCTCCGAAGGTACTTAAGGATATTCTTCACTGCAATCCAATGGGCTCTGCCAGGGTTCCCTTGATATCTACTAACCATGCTCAAAGCAAAGGCTACATCAGGGCGAGTACAAGTCATAGCGTACACGATTGAGCCACCTGCAGAAGCGTATGGTACTCGGCTCATTTATGCTATTTCAGCTTTGGTACTCGGACTTTGAGTCTTACTCAACTTGGCATTACTTTCTATCGGTAATTCTCCCTTCTTCGAGTTTTCCATACTAAAATGTTTTAGTACCTTCTCTAAGTAAGTGTTCTGACTAAGTCCTATTAGTCTCTTACTTCTTTCTCTTACTATACTTATTCCCAAAATGTAAGAAGCCTCTCCGAGGTCCTTCATAGCGAAGCACTTCCCGAGCCAGGACTTAACTTCCTGCAGAGTCGGGATGTCGTTTCCTATGAGTAATATGTCATCGATATATAGAACGAGGAAGCTTACTATACTCCCACTGGCTTTGACTTATACACACGATTCATCTTCGCTTCGTACAAATCCAAACTCTTTGACCTTCTCATTGAAGCAAAGATTCCATCTATGAGATGCTTGCTTAAGTCCATAAATGGACTTCTCAAGCTTACACACTCTATTATGATGCTTCGGATCCACAAACCGCTCTGGCTGAGCCATGTAAACATCCTCAGCCAACTTTCCGTTAAGGAAAGCGGTCTTGACATCCATTTGCCAAATCTCATAATCATGAAACGCGACAATAGCTAGCATCACTCTAATAGATTTTATCTTCGCAATTGGTGAGAAGGTCTCTTCATAGTCAACTCTGGGAGTTTGAGTAAAGCCCTTCGCGACCAATCGCGCTTTATATGTGTGTACGTTTCCATCCACGTCGGTCTTCTTCTTGAAGATCCATTTGCACCCAACGGTCTTACGTCCGGGCACATTATCAACCAAATTCCAAACTTGGTTATCATACATGGATTGGATCTCGCTATCCATTGCCTCTTTCAATTTTGCAGACTCCGGGCCTGCCATGGCTTCCTTATAGCTATTAGGTTCATCAAGATTTATTAGTGTACCATCACTAATATACGTGTCCCCTTCGGTAGTAATATGAAAACCATAAAACTGGGGTTGAACTCTAACTCTATCGGAACGTCTAAGAGGTAAGGATTCGTCAATCGGTTCAACTGGAGTTTCCTCCTCGGGTTGAGTGCCAGCGGTAGAGGTTCCTTCATCTATCGACTCTTGAATCTCTTCAAGCTCGATTTTCCTCCCACTGTCTCCTTGGCCTATGACTTCTTGCTCTCGGAAAACTCCTCTCCTCGCAACAAAGACAACATTTTCCTTCGGTCTATAGAAGAGATATCCAAAGGATTTCTGCGGGTAGCCGATGAAAATACATCGCTCACTTCGAGGTTCGAGCTTTTCGTGAGTATCTCGTCTTACGAAAGCCTCACAACCGCAAACCTTGATATGTGCTAACGAGGGAGCTTTCCCTGTCCACATCTGGTGAGGTGTTTTGGCAACCTTCTTAGTAGGGACTCGGTTAAGGATATGAGCGGCAGTCTCTAAGGCATACCCCCAAAAAGAGATAGGTAGTGAAGCACGACTCATCATAGAGCGAACCATGTCCAACAAGGTTCAATTACGCCTTTCTGCCACACCATTTAACTGCGGTGTCCTAGGAGGCGTCAATTGTGAAACTATTCCACACTCCTTGAGATAATCGTGGAATTCAAGACTTAGGTATTCTCCTCCTCGATTGGATCGAAGCATCTTGATTTTCCTACCCAATTGATTCTCCACTTCATTCTTGAACTCTTTGAACTTTTCAAAGGTTTCTGACTTTTGCTTGATTAAATAGATATACCCATATCTACTATAATCATCGGTAAAAGTCACTTAGAAGTGGTTCCCATCCTTCGTGGTTGATCTAAACGGTCCACATACATCGGTATGTATTAGGTCCAATAGACCCTCACCCCTTTCACACGTACTTGTGAAGGATGATTTAGTCATCTTTCCAAGCAAACAAGACTGGCACGTGTCATTTTCCCTAAGGTCGAATGACTCCAACACTCCATCCTTTTGGAGTTGGGCTATGCGCTTCTTGTTGACATGTCCAAGATGACAATGCCACAAGGATGCTTCATCCATACTATTGGAAGAATCTATGTTTAAAACATCATTTCCTAAGTTATCAACAATCATAACAGTTTCATAAATTCCATTACATGGTATAGCTTCAAAATAAAAGACACCATTTAGATAAGCCAAAATAGAACAATTCTCATTATTAAAAGAAAATCTAAAACCTTGTCTAAATAAACCATGAAATGAAATGATGTTTCTAGCCATTTCTGGCGAATAGCAACAATTGTTCAAATCTAAACATAAACTATTCCTAAGCACTAAAGAATACACTACTAGAAAAACAACCTTTTATGACGCTCATTGCGCGTCGTAAAACGCTCAGACGACGCGCAAATGCGCATCAAGGAAGGCCCTGTCATAAAAAGAGACGACGCGCATTTACGACGCGCGGTTATGACACGCATTGCGTATCAAGGAAGGCCCTGTCATAAAGGAAGACGACACGCATTTGTGTGTCGTAACCTTATGACGCGCGTGTTTATGATACACAATGCGTATCAAGGAAGCCCCTATCAAGAAAGGCCATGTCATAAATGAAGATGACACACATTTTTGCGTATCGTAATTTTAATTTTTTTTTTAAAAAAAAAATTATTTATAGATTTACTGATTTTCAAATTAAATTTGCATTTTATGTCTCATAATAGAGAATAAAATATCATATACAAAAAATACAATACATTGCACAAAAGTTAATGTAATACAAATAATCATTCCAATAGTAGACAAATGTAACATTTCAACATTTTTTATATAATTAACTAAATTATTAGCCAAATTTCCTAAAATACCAACATACTTTTCTATGAAGAGCATTAACACTATTTTTTCCATCAAAAACTTCAAAACCTACATAATTAAATTAATGTGTAATCAGCTACAAAAATTTGTGTGAGCATATGGATAATTCTCTATAAACACCACATAGAGGTATATAAGTGAAGTCAGAAGTCAGAACTGTAAGTAAGGCTAAAGATGCAACAACTCACCTTGAAAAAATTGACTGATAACACTCTAGAACCGTTCTTGCATCATTAGAAGAGGATCAGGGGAAAAATGGGAATTAAGGACAAAATGATGTCGTTCCTATTTCAGGGAAAATACCACCAGTTGGACTGATAAGGTAACAGAAGGTCCATAAATATGAATTTTTAAAACAAAAAATGATTAGTTTTTAACATTTTTTTATAGAAATCCACACGTGTCGATTTTGTCTCCAATCACCATGTAATAATTGCTACTTATATGGTGCATTAAGATACAAAAATTGATTTCTTTTCTATAGGACTTTAGAAATGTTATAGAAAAGTTGTATTCAATTACAAATCATTCTAAAAGTTCGTATCACAAGAATGATTAGAAACAAATGTGAGTGTCATATTATGAGATATTTTTATCCAATTTTGTTATGTTTTCTGGTTAATAATTTAGTGTGTCAAATCTTTCAGGTATTTATACATATATGCATTAAGAAGACCGAAATAAACATAAAAAATTCTTAATGTTATAATGTATTACCCACCATATACTACACCATGTACCATTGATTGAAATTCACTTGTAAGAAACTACCCTGAAGCAGCAATCTGCAAATACAAACATTTAATAACATAAATAGAATAAAGATTCTTCATTTTTTATTGTTTTAGCCACTTAGGTATTTTCTGTAGTGATCGAACACTTATATGTTTTATGATGGTTAAAAAAAACATTATTTTATTTGGTTTACCTCATTTTGGAAAGGTTATATACAGGAAAAAAACAATGTATACTCAATTTTTTTTTGAATTTAGCCACCAAACTATTATGTAGCTATTGATTTTTATATAGTATACTTTTTTATCAATTTCATTTTACTAAATTTATAAAATATATATTCTTTTACCTTATTTACAAGCATGTGTACTTGTTCTCTGTACATCTCCTTCGAGTTTACAATATTAGCACAAAGCTCTCCCAGCAACATACAAGCAAAATTACCATGAAACCAATCAGTTATTTCGTTTGTTACTAACATACAACAAACTAGTGATAATAAAATAAGTAAACAAACAAAATAAGATATAACTACCAAGATGGTACTAGTTATATGAAAATGCCAAAACTACCCTTAATCAATCAAGGGTGAAAAGGTAATTTTACCTCCTCATCTCTTTCACCCATCAACTACAGTACATCAGAGTGCCTTTGTCTTAATGCTTCTAGTTCTGCTTTTAGGCCAGACAACATACACTTTTGACCATAATTTTTCACACTGCACCAAAATAAGCATATGAGATGAAAGGGTAATATAAACATTTATCATCCAAAATGTATAACATAATGAAAAAAAAAGGAAACTCTACCTCCTCTGTCAATTTAACCAACGCCTCAGCAAGAGAGTCGTGAATGGATTCCATGGATGCCTGAATGCTACAAATACAAAACCCTTGATTTCATTGTTGTCCCTATTTTTCACCAATCTTACCTGTATGCATGAAAAGAGAATTTGTAAAAAACTCTAATGAAACTCATCACCCAACAGTATTGACTAGGATCAAAATCAGCAGTATGAAGAACGAAAAATTATTTTGATCAACCGCAAACCAAACAAGGGGATTCAGTGCAAAGATTTCATTTAATGAGATGAAAAAATTTATTAAATGAAAAGAATATCATATTGAAGGGTATCACGAACTTGCTCGTTATAAATCTCAATTATTTGAACAGGGACATCATATTGAAGGGTATCCTTCCTTTGTTCAGCAATAAAAAACAGAGACATTATAAATATTTTGCATGAGATACAATCTTGTATAATTTATAGAAATGAGAAAGCTAGTTCAAATAAAAATCTGACCTGATAAGCTAGTTCTCTACAACAAATCTCACCCAAGACACAAAGAGTAAGACATGGGTGAAAATTAACATTTTCAAATTGTTGGAGGGTTACAAATGAAAATCTGACATGATAAGCTAGTTCTCTGGTGTGGCAAAGGACAAGTGCAGCAACTTGACCTGCTATAGGATCGATTTACTGTAGTGTAGAGAGAACGAAAACATAAGTTTTCCCCATTCCAGACTTGGCTTGATAGATGACATCCATTCCTAAGATAGCCTGTGGTATGCACATGAATGGCCGCCTTGACACAAAAACATGTAATCAATATGGTTATAAATTTTTTTTATATAATCTATATAGATACAAGCTTACCTTTATGATGGCTATTAGGACATGAATTGCCACCTTGACACAAAGAAATAGCTTTCAAGTCCCTCCACAAACTGTAATCTAGTTAACAGAGAATCATTGATGCATCCTGGTGCACCTGATTCACATATGATATACGTAAACATTAGCTTGCTCAAAAGTATTTAATATCTACTACTCCCTCATGTGAAAAAATTAAAAGATGTAAATATGAGACAGATGCAAAAAAACACACATACTTGGTTTCAGGGATAATCTATTCTTGGGTTTCTTAACCACGCATAAAAATATTCTTTAACATCATTTATGAAAAACAACAGTTAATAAAAATGGTTCATGCCTTGGAAAGGGGTTGCGATGGTTATCCACTTATTCACATACTTTCCAGGAGAAACAACATGATTGTGAGTCCTAATTTGCCTCAAATTAAAGAGAAACAAAGAGACAATAAGTACCTCATCAGCACCATCGGTTTACGTGCAAAATATACCCTCGAAGCCCTGGTATCATCCCGAAACCCGAAGCAAGTCCCGCAACCCTGAAGATCCCGATAAATTGAGTTGTCGAGCCGAAACTCTGCCCGCGAGACGCCTGGTTTTTGGAAGATATCCTGGTTTCATCGAAGATTATTATTTTAAGAGTCGTAGTGCTGTCCAAGCATCGTCTTATTACGTGAGTGCATAGTCCCTTTCATGAGCATGATTTTAATACAAGTATTGTTTGAATGTATTAAGTATATGTTTTGTGTGAGTTGTATGATGATGTCGGAATTATGTGTTAAAGAACATACCTGATTTTTTTTTATGATAAATTAGGTTAAAGAGTAAACCTAAGGTTTGTTATAATAGCTATGGGGTAGTATCTCTTGATGAGTACGAGCGAGATATATACGGAGAATAGAACTTTAAATTATGTCATTAATCCGGAAGCATGGATTAGAAATAGTTATTCGTCCCTAGTCCGGGAGTATTGATTGGACTTAGTTAATTGTCATTAGTCCGAAAGTATGGATTAAGACATAGTTAATTGTCATTAATCCGAGAGTAAGGATTAAGACATAGTATGTTGTCCTTAGTCCGGGAGTATGGACAGGACATAGAATCTGTCATTAGTCCGGGAGTATGGATTTAGACATGGACCAATTGTCCCTTATTTGGGAGATAGGAATGGGCACAATTATGGACTCGAGAACATCGATTAGATCCGGGAGTAAGAGTTAGAATTTTAGGTCCACGGTATGGATAGTCTTGTTGAGAGGATTGACGGGGTGGGGTAAGAGTTTGTTATATATATATATATATATATATATATATATATATATATATATATATATATATATATATATGTTATACCATTGTGGGATTGAAATCCCTATGTACTCACCAGGTTTTTCAAACCTGACCCACTCAGTTTTCTTTGTATCACAGGTAGTGGCACAAAACCATAAGTTGGTTGACATGACGAGATATTTTGGATTATAGATCAGTAGTTATAAATAATTGTTGTATGGTCTATTTTATACTGTTTATGCTTTTGGTTTGTATCGGAACATGACATCCCGAGATTTTGTTATTTAATGAAAATACATTTCATTAAAGAAATGTTTTGATAAATTCTTATCACGTTTTGGTTTGGGAACAAATTCCGCAACAGTTTTCTTTAAACGATTACTCTGATTTTAAAACAAAGCACAAAAAAATTGGTCTTTTCTCGCCGTGAAATTTGGGGATGTCACAGAATATACCTAGAGTTAGGCCCAATTGTATGTATAATATGTGGTAATTTGGGGAAATCACTAAGCTTTGTGCTTACAATTTATTTTTATGGTTTCATGTACTTTCGTTACGAAAGAGAAGGGCCTGGCGAGATGGATCAACATCCCCCTCATGATTCCACACTTATGATTATTTTTACTCAAATGATTTTTATACTTTGTATTGTTTTTGACTTTGATACATCTGATGTATGGAATAAATGATTTTAAAGAAGAAATATTTTATCACTATTTTGGGAAGTTACAAGCTGGTATCATAGTCTTGGTTTAAGGGATTCAAGCACTCATTCGGGTGTCTCAGAACCTTAAACCGAGGAATTGAGAGGAATTGAAGATTTTTCAAAAGAAAATTGAATTCTTCTAAAGGATTTTTACAAAGAAAAAGGGTTGTGATGCATGCAATCAGTCGAGCTTAAGTAAGTGGTTCCCAAAATACTCATATCCATATGTTATGATTAGTATGCCTAATATGTCAATTGCATGCTAGATTAGGGATAAGGATACCTTCAGGAATCGTATAACATAATTGTCTGATTTGTGTGATGACTTATAGCCTATGAGGATTGGATGCTATGTGTTACATGGAATTAATATCAGCTCATTTAATTTCTATATTTATGCTTTAAAGGTTATATACGATTAGGTTGATATAGCCTAGAATGATCTATTTGGCCTCGATTCTTGTTCCTTGTTTGGTTTTGGACTTCTGGTAGAATCATTATTCGACAGTCTATGTGATCTCATTTTGTGTAAAATTTGCATGCGTAAGGCAACTAGTAGTGCTGGTTGAGATTCTCTGTATTACAGGGCGGTCAACTTGAGAATTCCTATGAGAACGTAGGAAATGCCATAGTTGAATATGTATGATGTTTGGCAGAGGGATGGCATGTATGGATTTATTGGGGTGAGTTAGAGGATTAAGGATTATTTTTTAGGAAAGCACAAATAGGTGTGGAAGGTAGTATTCGGCTCATACTACTAGAAGCACATGATCTGTACTAGAGTCAAGGAAGGTCATGGAAATTGTAAGGGGCCTGTAGAGTGGAAGTCTCCTTGAGATTATGGTGATTGTTTGTATGTTTGTATTTTAATTAATTATGGTGTCCACTCGAGGACGAGCTTCTAGATCTGGTCTTGGCGTTAGTGTCAAACCAATGGATGAGCAGTTATGCGAGCTTATCACCTTAGCTATCGTTGGCAATATAATGGAGGCCACCCCTATGATTTTTGGTACCATTAAGGAGGGTATTATGGAGCTTCTGGATGATAGAATCGGGGCCCTATGGGTAGAGATCACTTCGGGTTAGATATGAGCACAAACTCCCTTGTTTCGGAAATTCAAGGCTTGTAGAGCTCCAGAGTTCTTTGGGGTTAAGGACCCCATTGCTAACCGCTAATGGATCGCTGACACAGAGAATGCTCAGCGGATGAGCTTCTACCCTAAGAGGTTGAAGGTGCGGTTTCCTTCCTGCCTTCTGAGAGACCAATCCCGTGATCAGTGGGATGAGGTCAGTAGTGCATTGGGATTTGAGGCACTAGTGGCCATGACTTTAGAGGAGTTTGTTATAAGATTTCACAAGGAGTTTGCATTATCAATTGAGGTGCAACAGTTGGTGAGGGAGTTTCAGGACCTTCTCCAAACTACTCTGACTAGGGCAGAGATCACCGCCAAGTTTCGTAGGAGGGCACTATCAGTTGTACAGTATGTTGTGGATGAGAAAATAAGGAAGACGAGATACCATGACATGTTGAGGGATGATAACAGGAAGTTTGTGAGCTTTTCAAGGTGTAAGACCCTGAATTACATGATTGTGAGAGCCCAAGAACAAGAGATTAAGCTGGAGCTTCGGACTAAGCGCAAGCCAAAGCAGGTACAGACATCGGTGGGCCAGGAAAAGAGGTGCAAGACTTCTGATTCACACACTAGGGGCTAGCAGGGTCAGAGCTGTTGTGGCAAGAATGGAAATCCACACAATGGGGCATGTCAAACAATGGATTCAAGTTGTTTTAGATGTGGATAGACTGACCATATGAGTAGACAGTACCCCAGGGGTGCACAAATTTGCTTTCACTACAACTAGACCACTCCATAAAAGGCAGATTATTTGAGGCTAATAGAAGGAGCAGTGGCAAAGCCTGCACCAACCACTTTAAGTATTACCTATGGACACGAGTGCAAGGCGAAGACACATGTGGTGAAGATATGGGCATTTCAGCTGATGGCTGAGGAGGCGAGAGCAGCACCAGAGGTGGTCACTACTATGTTTTCTTATCTTAAATGTTATTGTTTCTTGTTTATGATTATGTTTTATCTAATCATGTATAGGGACTTTTTTATTCAATGACATGACTACTCATGGCATGTTCGATTTGGTTGCTACCTGATCCTTTATATCTCATGTGCTTAACAAGAAGTTTAGTGATGCTACTAGGATTGTGGATTATCCGTTGGAGGCGGAGATTGTTATAAGTGCTTCGAGGGTTCATTGAGGGTGTGTTTTGAACTTGTTCAATGAGAGATATTATATTGAATTGGTTTTGGTTCCTCTACGAGGGTCAAAGGTTACCATAGGGATGGTTTGGTTGGTCCCAATAGGGCCATTATTGACTTTGAGCACCAGCTAGTGAGAGTTTGAACCTCAAGTAGGGGAGAAATGGGTATTTATGGTGAGCGAATTCTGAATGGACCGACTCTCTACGAGGGAAAAAAGGTATCTTTAGCATGGTTTTTCTAGGTTTTTTTGCTTAGGTGGTGGATACTCGGGTTGGGGGCACGACAACTTTGAGTGAGGTGCCCATTCTTCAAGAATCCGCCCATGTTTTTTTTGAGGATTTGCCTGGAGTTCCTCCCGAGAGGCAAGTTGAGTTCCAGATTGATTTAGTTCCTTGTGCGGCTCTGATATCCAAAGCGTCGTACTGTTTAGCACCTTCTATGACAACCCGAAATTTCCAATATGTACGAACATTATCAAGTCAATAGAAGTTAGAACAATCGCAGTAAATTTTCAGACTTTTCCGTATAAGTTTGAGTATTTCAGGGTTTACACTTAAGGAGATATCAGGAGAGTGGATGCACTAGGGTTTTGAGTAACTCTGTTATTCCAAAACTCTATGATATTAGAGTTCATTGCGGGAATAAAATATTCTCTGCCAAAAATCCCAGGACTATATATAGGATTCTTAGCCATATTTATTCATTAATTACATTTCCAACTAGAGAAAAGCCATTTTCTCTCTCACGGATCTTCGGGTTTTCATCCCAAATCGCTCGTGCGTGTGTACAAGTCTCCGTTTGTCACCTAGCACCGTATCTGACACTTCAATCCAATCCACTCACTACAAGTCAGTTCATACCCCTTTAACTAACCTTTGAAGTACTTTTAAATGTTCTAAATGCTTTTATGGGGGGGATACAAGTTGAATACTTATAGTTACTACATCAATCACATGTGATTAATAACTACAAAACCAATGATTTTCTTACTGTTCAAACTGTTTATCAAACTGTTTTGCTTTAAATTGTTTTACAAACTGTTTAAATCATCAAATATTTTTACTTAAACCCTATTATACTTATTATCAATTGCATGCCCATATATGTATAGTTATATAAGCAATGTTTAAAAGACTTAGGAAGGCCGCTCGCCCCATTTTTTCGCGCTTGAGATGTGGTCTGGTGGGGTATCGGGTATCCGTCCGAAGGTCGTTTCAATATTAGTTATATATCATGTGTACATATATAGTCATAAAAGTTCTTCCATATTCATACGTACCAGTTACATCATTAGTAGGTTACCATAGGGGTAGCATAGGATAATACTTATACTATCGCTAGAACAATGAGATGTTAAATGGGTCAGTTCATTCATGAGTCAGTACTTATTAGAAAGATAACATTTACAACTATACTAGAAAGAGAACATATACAACAATACTAGAACGAGTAACAATACATTACATATACATGAATACGTTAACATAATTGTGATCCACTGTATCGGAGCATGCCTTCAATGTCATGGCCCGAGTTGTAGCCAGAGTCTCTTGGAGGGAGAGCGTGAGTTTGCGTATAGATCTATACTGGATTGACTATCCCAAACCTTGCCGCTAGCTACAGCCGGACCTACAGGTCAGTGGGTGCCAAACGTCATACCTTTTTACGACTTACATTGTCGTGTTTCATAGTCGATAGTATGGTAAAATTAATCACATAATACCTTGATAGAAATCCGGTTTAAGGTAGTTAGTACAGCAGTAGTTACTATAATACAACACTACAGCACTACATAAATTTACCCTTTACATATATTTAGTGATCATTTCACTTAAACATTAATGTACGAACTATATTTTGTTAATGATAGTTACACTTGGGAAAACTACATACTTGTACAATAAACGAACATACAAAACAGTTACGCCTTGGTAGAAAGCTACTTTTAATAGAAAATATAGGGTTTTCTAAGAGATTCAAACTTTTACAAACACTTACAAACATTCAGATACTTTTATCACCAATGTTTACAAACTCATACTTTAAACCATGTTGAAACGTTTTGATACAAACACCGACACTAAAATACTTATGAACTCACCAACTTTAATGCTGATAAACTCTTTCAAAATAACTTGTATTCTTAGGTTGTAAATTGACAGGTGTCGAGGCCAGCTTTTGAGAAGATGGAGCGCATTCAAGAATCATCTTATTATTTTGATTTACATTTTTGGTGTCTATAACTGTTCAGAACACGCTTGTATTAAAATTATATATTTAATGCAATGGATGATGTTGTTTGCTTGTTTACTGTTATACTGTGTTGTGATACTCTACATGACATCCTCCGCCCCAGAACGTTTCCGCCGTTCTCGGTTTTGGGGTGTGACAGATTGGTATCAGAGCATTGTTTATAGTGAATTGAGTATATCAACCCATAAAAGATATACTAACTAGAAACCCATTTGGGATTAAAACACTCTGACCAAGAGTCTATACTTTAAATAGTAAAACATTTAATTAAGTATACAAGTCTGCATTCATACTAAAATCAGTGTCACAATGACAAGAACAAAAGTATTACGATTGTTAAATATCAAAAGTGAGCTCGGGGATGTATGGTCAGGCCTGGGAATGGCATAGCCTGATCAACTATGCTGGTCCGAGGAGTGATTCGCATATACCCTAGAATGGTTGTGATATGTTAACAAGTTTAAAAACTTACCAACAATACCAAAAGGAGAACAATAGAACCTAAACTTAAAATACTATAGGAGTATTTTGTGCTACTACAAGCTACTTATATACTAGATTCTTATACCTCTCTTCTCGCATAGATTTAAATGGTTGGATTCCATCATGGCGACGCGTACTTCCCAAATGAAGGCTATGCTGGATGGCTTGAGGAAGAGCCCGAAGATGAGCATCCAATCCTTTTGGATGATCACCTCGCAGAAGGCTTTTCGGATGGATCTGACTCTGAGCCTGAAGTCAACAACCTACCGCCAGTAGGTCAAGCCCCAATCAAAAATCCCCGTCCAGCTTTCCTAGGTCCCACACCCTTGTGGGCAACCAACTTGAATCGTTGGAGTGACGAACAGGGTCAACCCTTACCTTACTTTGGGGACCGAAGCTTTTACAATCTCAGCAAAGGTGGCTCTGTGGATCGAGCTCTGCCCGTCATTGTCCGCAGAATAGCTCGTAAAGTTGAACAAGGTCGAGCAGCCATCGACCGAGTCATGGAGATTGATGCCAACTCTGGTTTCAACACAGTCTGCATCCGCCGTCTTGAAGAAGAAATGGAAAGGACCAGGAGAACTAATGAGACCCTGCAGCAACAGCTGGCTGCCTCCCGAGCCGAAGTCATAGAACTTTGAGTTCGTCAGAGGGCTCAAGAATGACACCTTCAAGAGGTGGTCCGTCAAGTGGCAGACCTCAGGGTTCGCCCGAGGAATTCCCGTCGCCATTAGAAGATGTCTAGCACATCTTTGTCTTTTGTTTAAGGAATAGCCTTTTGTATCTGTGCTCTAAGTAGCACTTGTCTGTAAAATATTCCTAGGTTTCAGTACTCTAACTAGGAATCTAGGAACTGTCAAACTTTTCCGTATGGTATGATGTAAGACCTACTGTTAGGTCGATTTTCCCTGAACTTATTACATCAGTAATACCAGTATAATAGACAGCTATCTAATCTGTGGGGAAAATCTTTACACTTGTGTTTCCCTACTATTCATCTATGCTGTGATTTCAAACACACGCTCATTCCACTGTTGGACTATGGCTATTTAGTCCATATGTCACTCTCACCCCACTTACAATTGATTCTTACCATTGTGTTTATCTTTATAAACTTATAGATGAAAGATGCCTCCTCGCAAATCTCCCAGGTATAATCCTCCACCACCTCCTCCTCCTCCGGTCATCGATACTGCAGCCCTAAATGCTGCAGTAGCTGCGACAGTGGCAACTGCCATGGCTCAGTATCACTCCACTGATGCCAGCAGAGGTGGAACCCCTGTTGACTCTATTCCTGCTGAAATCCTTATGCGCTCGAGAGAGTGCTCCTACAAGGATTTCACCAACTGCAAGCCGAAGTCGTTCAGGGGAACCGACGGAGTCATTGCCCTCTCGCAATGGTTCGAGAAGACTGAATCAGTCTTCGAAATTTGTTCGTTCCTTGCTGCGAGCAAAGTCAAATATGCCACGTGCACCTTTGAAGAAAAAGCCCTGATATGGTGGAACGGCCACGTTAAAGCACTAACTCTCGTAGAGGCCAATGACATGGGTTGGGAAACCATGAAAGACCTCATGATTGAGGAATACTGCCTGAGGGGCGAGATCCAGAAATTGGAGCAACTGTTGTGGACCCTAACCATGAAGGACTCCAACATAGTCGCATATACCGCCAGATTCAGCGAACTGGTGGCCCTCTGCCCCAATATGATTCCCACTGAGGGGAAAATATCGAGATGTACATATGGGGGCTAGTGCCTCCGTATCAGGGAAATGTCCTATCATCAAACCCTGCTACCTTCGACAGTGCCAAGAGACTGGCACAGCGACTCATTGACCATGGAGTCAAGCCCCCATCAGCGACAACAACCCTAGCCATCTCAGAACCCTCCAAACCCGCTGACACTGAGCGGAAGTTCTGGGATCAAAAGAAGAAACGGCGAGCTGCCAAAAAGCAGCAAATTGTGGTTGTGCATGCCACAATAACCCCTGCTGCTGCTACTGCTCCAGTGAGGCAGTATGCAGGAAGTTTGCCTAAGTGCAACAAATGCAACTTCCACCACAACGGCCCCTGCAGTGAAATGCGGTGCTCTAACTGGAACAAGAAAAGACACACTGTCCGTTTCTGTAAATCTCCGGCGAGGCCGATCACCCAAGTCCCTGGCACTGGCGTGAGCCAGACCTGCTATGGATGTGGCGAGGCATGCCACTATAAAAGGGACTGGCCCAAAGCAAAGAATGTTGGCGGAGCAGGGAGAGTACTAGCGATAGGCCATGGGGAAGCAGTTGCTGACTCGATGGTGGTGACTGGTATGTTCCTCCTCGATAACTCCTATGCACGCATTATGTTCGATAGTGGAGCGGAGCGAAGCTTCATGAACCATAAATTTGCTCGTATACTTAAACAACAACTACACACACTTAAAGAACAATTCACAGTAGAAATGGCTAATGGAAAAACTAAAAGCACGAATAGCATATACTTAGGATGTACGCTAACTCTAGATAACCATTCATTTCCAATCGACCTTATGCCGGTCTCGATTAAAAGCTTCGACGTCATCATCGGCATGGATTGGTTGAGTCTTCATCGCGCCGACATCATGTGCTATGAAAAAGCAGTCCGTCTAAACCTCCCGTCTAACGAAACTCTTGTCGTCTACGACGACAAACCCGGTGTGAGTCTTCGTATTATATCAAGTATTCAAGTACAGAAGTATCTATGTAAAGAATACCATGCATTCCTTGCTCACGTTGTCGATACGAGCCTCGAAACGAAAGAACTAAAGAACATTCCAGTAGTGAGCGACTTTCCTAACATCTTTCCAGAAGAGCTACCAGGATTACCTCCGCAACGACAGGTCGAGTTCAGAATCGACTTAGTCCCAGGAGCTACCCCAGTAGCCAAGTCACCCTACCGATTAGCACCAGCAGAGATGCGGGAACTATCTGGTCAACTTAACGAACTGCTCAGCAAGGGCTTTATAAGACCAAGTTTCTCGCCTTGGGGAGCACCGGTCTTGTTCGTTAAGAAGAAAGACAGATCATTCCGTATGTGTATCGACTATAGAGAACTCAACAAACTGACGGTCAAGAATCGTTACCCTCTGCCTCGCATAGACGATCTATTTGACCAACTGCAAGGGGCGAACTACTTTTCCAAAATTGATCTAAGATCCGGATATCACCAGTTACGAGTGCTAGGGGAGGATGTTCCAAAGACAGCCTTCCGAACTCGTTACGGACACTACGAGTTCGTGATGATGCCATTCGGATTGACCAATGCACCCGCAGTTTTCATGGATCTGATGAATAGAGTATGCCGACCTTATTTGGATCAGTTCGTCATTGTCTTCATTGATGACATCCCGATCTACTCCAAAAGTAAGGAAGAGCATGGCGATCACCTGCAACAAGTTTTGGGAACTTTACGAACGGAGAAGCTCTATGCGAAGTTCTCTAAATGTGAATTTTGGATCCAAAGAGTCGAATTCTTAGGACACGTGGTAAGCAAAGAGGGAATCCACGTGGACCCATCCAAAATTAAGGCCATTGACAACTGGTTAGCACCGAAGACGCCTACAGAAATTCGTCAATTTCTAGGCCTCGCTGGCTACTACCGCAGGTTCATACAGAAATTCTCCCGCATTGCGAAACCTCTTACAACCCTGACCCAGAAGGGCGTGGCCTTTGACTGGGAAGAGAAACAGGAAAGAGCATTTCAAACGCTCAAGCGAGCCTTGTGCACTGCGCCAATACTATCCCTCCCCGAAGGGATAAAAGACTTCGTTGTCTATTGCGACGTGTCAAATCAAGGGCTCGGTTGTGTTCTAATGCAACGGGGTAAGGTCATCGCCTACACCTCAAGACAAATGAAGACACACGAAGTTAACTACATGACCCACGATCTTGAGCTAGGAGCAGTTGTGTTTGCTCTGAAGATCTAGCGACATTACCTGTATGGCACAAAAAGCACAATTTTTACCGACCACAAGAGTTTACAACACATATTCGATCAGAAGGAGCTCAACATGCGACAACGACAGTGGTTAGAACTACTCAATGACTACGAATGCAATATTTGTTATCATCCGGGTAAAGCCAACGTATAGCAGACGCCCTAAGTCGGAAGGAATATTCTGGTCGAAGAGTCAAGTCGTTGACGATGACTATCCATTCACACTTGTCTAAGCAAATTCAGGCGGCCCAGCTTGAAGCCATGAAACCTGAAAACGTGACGAGTGAATCCCTTAGAGGAATGGATAAAAATTTAGAAGCCAAGGGTGGCGGAGCCATATATTTCATGAACCGGATCTGGACACCGAAGCACGGTGGTTTCCGAGACTTGGTCATGACCGAGGCGCACAACACTCGGTATTCCGTCCACCCAGGATCAGATAAGATGTATCTGGATCTTAAAAAGCTATACTGGTGGCCTAACATGAAAGCAGAAATTGCTACCTTCGTAAGTAAATGCCTTACCTACTCAAAGGTTAAGGTCGAGTACCAGAAACCCTCCGGTTTACTACAACAACCAGAGATCCCAGAATGGAAGTGGGAGCGGATCACTATGGATTTCATAACCAAGTTGCCCAAGACAACAGGTGGACCTGATACCATATGGGTCATCGTCGATAGATTGACCAAGTCTGCACACTTCCTGCCTATCAAAGAAACAGACAAGATGGAGAAACTTTCGAGAACATACATTAGGGAAATCGTACAACTGCACGGTGTTCCTATATCCATTATCTCCGATAGAGATAGTACGTTCACCTCAAGATTCTGGCAATCGCTACAACATTCCCTGTGAACAAGGTTGGACATGAGCACAACCTACCATCCTCAGACCGACGGACAAAGTGAGAGGACCATCCAAACACTGGAAGATATATTGAGAGCCTGCGTGATTGACTTTGGAAAGGCATAGGATACTCATTTACCCCTTGTCGAATTTTCCTACAATAACAGTTATCACACGAGCATTAAGGCTGCTCCATTTGAAGCCCTCTATGGCCGAAAGTGCAGATCCCCTTTGTGTTGGGCTGAAGTGGGTGATACGCAGTTAGCTAGGGGGCAATTTTCGGACAGTACTCTCACAGGCCCGGAAATCATTCGGGAAACGACAGAGAAGATCGTTCAGATCCGTGAACGATTGAAAGCCTCTAAAGACCGACAAAAAAGCTACGCTGACAAACGAAGGAAACCTTTGGAATTCCAGGTGGGAGACCGAGGCCTTCTTAAGGTCTCACCCTAGAAGGGCTTGATACGCTTCAGAAAGCATGGGAATCTCATTCCAAGATACGTAGGGCCTTTCGAGATCCTTGCCCGAATCGGCCCCGTAGCTTACAAACTCAATCTACCGCGCGAACTCAGTAACGTACATCCTACCTTCCACGTCTCGAACTTGAAAATGTGTCTGTCCGACGAGACTCTTGTTATTCCACTCGACGAGATTGAGATCAACAAGAGCCTCAACTTTGTGGAGGAACTAGTAGAGATCATGAACCGAGAGGTCAAGCAGACAAAGAAAAGTCGTATCCCGATAGTGAAGGTTCGTTGGAACGCCAAACGAGGACCTGAATTCACTTGGAAACCAGAGGATCAGTTGAAACTAAAATATCCTCATCTTTTCGCTTGGTTATTTTGTAACTTCTAATTTGCTTAAATTCTAATTTCGGGACGAAATTCCTTCTAACGGGGGGATGATGTGACAACCCGAAATTTCCATTCTGTACGAACATTATCAAGTCAATAGAAGTTAGAATCGTCGCAGTAAATTTTCAGAATTTTCCATATAAGTTTGAGTATTTCAGGGTTTACACTTAAGGAGATATCAGGAGAGTGGATGCACTAGGGTTTTGTGTAACTCTATTATTCCAAAACTCTATGATATTAGAGTTCATTGCGGGAATAAAATATTTTCTGCCAAAAATCTCAGGACTATATATAGGATTCGGAGCCATATATATTCATTAATTACAGTTACAACTAGAGAAAAGCCATTTTCTCTCTCACGGATCTTCGGGTTTTCATCCCAAATCGCTCATGCGTGTGTACAAGTCTCCATTTGTCACCTAGCACCGTATCCGACACTTCAATCTAATCCATTCACTACAAGTGAGTTCATACCCCTTTAACTAACCTTTGAAATACTTTTAAATGTTTTAAATGCTTTTATGGGGGGATACAAGTTGAATACTTATAGTTATTACATCAATCACATGTGATTAATAACTACAAAACCAATGATTTTCTTACTGTTCAAACTGTTTTGCTTTAAATTGTTTTACAAACTGTTTTAATTATTAAATATTTTTACTTAAACCCTGTTATACTTATTATCAATTGCATGCCCATATATGTATAGTTATATAAGCAATGTTTAAAAGACTTAGGAAGTCCACTCGCCCCATTTTTTTCGCGCTTGAGATGTAGTCTGGTGGGGTATCGGGTATCCGTCTGAAGGTCGTTTCAATATTAGTTATATATCATGTGTACATATATAGTCATAAAAGTTCTTCCATATTCATACGTACCAGTTACATCATTAGTTGGTTACCATAGGGGTAGCACAGGATAATACTTATACTATCGCTAGAACAATGAGTTGTTAAATGGGCCAGTTCATTCATGAGTCAGTACTTATTAGAAAGATAACATTTACAACTATACTAGAAAGAGAACATATACAACAATACTAGAACGAGTAACAATACATTACATATACATGAATACGTTATCATAATTGTGATCCACTGTATCGGAGCATGCCTTCAATGTCATGGCCCGAGTTGTAGCCAGAGTCTCTTGGAGGGAGAGCATGAGTGTGCGTATAGATCTATACTGGATTGACTATCCTACACCTTGCTGCCAGCTACAGCCGGACCTGCGGGTCTACGGGTGCCAAGCGTCATACCTTTTACGACTTACATTGTCGTGTTTCATAGTCGATAGTATGGTACAATTAATCACATAATACCTTGATATAAATCCGGTTTAACGTAGTTACTACAGCAGTAGTTCCTATAATACAACACTACAGTACTACATAAATTTATCCTTTACATATATTTAGTGATCATTTCACTTAAGCATTAATGTACGAACTATATTTTGTTAATGATAGTTACACTTAGGAAAATTACATACTTTTACAATAAATGAACATACAAAACAGTTACGCCTTGATAGAAGGCTACTTTTAATAGAAAATTAGGTTTTTCTCAGAGATTCAAACTTTTACAAACATTCACATACTTTTATCACCAATGTTTACAAACTCATACTTTAAACCACGTTCAAATGTTTTGATACAAACACCGACACTAAAATACTTATGAACTCACCAGCTTTAATGCTGATAAACTCTTTCAAAATAACTTGTATTCTCAGGTCGTCAATATACAGGTACCGAGGCCAACTTTTAAGAAGATGGAGCGCATTCAAGACTCATCTTATTATTTTGATTTACATTTTTGGTGTCTATAACTATTCAGAGCACGCTTGTGTTAAAATTATATATTTAATGCAATGGATGATGTTGTTTGCTTGTTTATTGTTATACTGTGTTGTGATACTGTGCATGACGTCCTCCGCCCCAGAACGTTTATGCCGTTCTTGGTTTTGGGGAGTGACACCTTTAGAGATGAAAGATTTGTCTATGCAGGTGCAAGATCTATTGGACAAGGGATTTATCAGATCGAGTAGTTCACCATAGGTAGCACTGATACTTTTTGTGAAAAATAAGGACAATCCACATAGGTTGTGTATTGACTACAAGGATTAAATAATTTGACGGTGAAGAAACGTTATCTACTTTCAAGGAATGACGATTTGTATGACCAGCTTCAAGGCGTATCTTGGTTTTCCAACATTGATTTGCGGTCAGGTTACCACCAGATGAGGGTCCATCATTAGGATCTGCATAAGACGGCCTTCAGGACTCGTTATGGCCATTATGAGTTCATGGTGATGCCATTTGGACTCACCAATGCACCAGCAACATTCATGGATTTAATGAACCGGGTATGTAGACTGATGTTGGATCATTCGGTGATTATGTTTATTAGTGATACTCTTGTCTACTCTAACACCAAGGAGCAGCACGAGGATCATTTTTGGGAGGTTTTGTAGATAGTGAGGAGCGCGAGGCTGTATGCCAAATTCTCCAAGTATGATTTTTGGTGGCGTGAGGTGCAGTTCTTGGGGCATATTGTCAACTAAATGATATATTTGTTGATTCAGCCAAGATTGAGGCGGTAATGAGATGGAAGGTTCTGCGAATGCCATCTAAGATTTAGAGTTCTCTTGGTCTAGTGGGTTATTACAGGAGGTCCATCCATGATTTCTCCAAGATCATTGTACCATTCACCCGCTTGAAGATTAAGAATGTTACTTTTTGATGGGGCCTGATCAATAGTCGGATTTTGAGACGTTGAGATAGATATTGTGTGAGGCCGGATGAGTTTGTAGTTTAATGTGATCCGTCTATCTCAATATTAGGGGTTTTACTAATGAAAAAGGGTCACATGATTTCTTACGCTTTGGGGAAGCTAAAGCCTCATGAGTACCCTACGCACGATTTGGAGTTGGAGGTTGTGACCATAAGAGCCTGAGATACCTGATGGATCATCCAAATCTGAACATGAGGCATCAGAGATGGTTGGATGTGGTAAAGGATTATGATTGTGAGATCTTGAACCACCCTGGGTAGGCCAATGTTGTGGTCGATGCCTTTAGCCATAACGAGATGAGTGCATTTATAACATATTTATATCTGAGGAGGGTTATTGTTTCTCTACTCGTTTAACTATGATCAAGAAGGATCAGGTGGAAAGACTAAAGAAGAAAAATTGGAAGACGGAACGAGTTAGGGGTCAGATTCCATTATTCATCAGATATAGTCGGGCTTTGTTGACTCGGTGTGGAAGGGTTTGGGTTCCGACTACTCGTCGGGTTAGGCAGATAGTGTTGGAGGAGGCTCACAAGTCGAACATTTTGATCCACGCACGGGCCACAAAGATGTATAAGGATATGAAGCTGAGATATTGGTGGCTCCGTATGAAGTGAGAGATAACATGGTTTGTGGAGCGATACCTAACTTGCAGGAAAGTAAAGGGCGAACATCAGAGACCCCACGACAAGATGCATATGTTACCCATTCCCATGTGGAAATAGGAAGAGGTCACCGTGGATTTCATCACAAAACGTTTCAGAGGATGGCACGTGGGGTCCCTCTATCAAGGTCACTATTGATAGATTGACCAAGAGGGCTTGTTTCATACCGATCACTGAGAGTATATCTACCAAGTAACTAACTGTCATTTATAAGCGGGAGGCGGTGGTTCGACATGGAATCAAGATGCTTGTTTCACCTGCAGGTTTTAAAGGAAGTTTCATGAGGTGTTGTGTGCTCAGCTACATTTCAGTACAACATACCACACCCATACCGATGGACAGAGTGAGCAGACGATTCCGAAGATATACTCATTGCGTGCATGCTAGATTTTCGCGGAAGCTATGATACTTACCTTCCACTGGCTGATTTCTCTTACAACAACAACTATCATGCCAGTATTGATCGACCACCTTTTAGGATGTTATACAGAAGGAAGTGTAGGACCCCGGTTTGTTGGGGTGATGTTTGGCATCATGTTATGGGGAGTACCGAGGTAGTACTCAAGACCACTGAGTTGATACAGTAGGTGTGTGATAGGTTGTGAATCGTGCAAAGTCGACAGAAGAGTTGTGTAGACCGGTGAAGATTAGACCTCAGATTTTAGGTGGGGGATTTTGTGCTTTTGAAGGTGTCACCATGGAAAGGTGTCATCTTATTTTAGAAATGGGGCAAGCTGGGCCCCCGGTTTATTGGTCCCTTAAGGATTATCGCCCAGGTGGGAAAGGTAGAAAACCAACTTGATTTGCTTGAGGAGCTCAGTCAGATCCACAAAACCTTCCATGCCTCCCAGTTATGGAAGTGCTTAGCCGACAATTCTGCGTGATACCTTTGGACGACATACATGTTGATGACCATCAACTACGTAGAGAGACCGATTGCAATCCTCGACAGAAATAAAAAGACTATGCACAATAAAGTGGTGAACCTAGTAATGGTGCAGTTGCAGCATTGGAGGTGCTTTGAGTGCACGTGTGAGCTTAAGGATGAGATGAGAAAGCATCACCTCAAGATATTTGCGGGAATAGTGATCGAGGACAAAGTCTGATTCAAGTGGTGGGGGGGGGGGGGGGGGGAGGGGCTTGTAACGTTTGGAACTTGAGGTACACTTTAATTTATCAAATTTTTACTTTTAAAATTCACCACGATGTGGTGAAGGATCACTACGATGTGGCGAGTCATTTATGATTCGCGACTTGATTTAATCCGCCACGACATGGCAGGAATAGGCCACAATGTTGCCACTGCTGAAGATTAAGCCCTGCTTTTATGGGCTTTGCCCCTATTTAAAGGAATTAGGAGGCTAGGATTTCCTCACCCTCAGCCTCCATCATCATCCCAAAGTTCAGAAGAAAACCTAATCTCCTTCCTCCGTGATTGAAGCCCTTTTTGTGTTGTTAGAAGTCATTTAAAGGAAGAAGGAAGAAGAATTTACCAAGATTCAACAAGCAAGTATTCATTCCAGTCCTAGTATTCTTCTAGACCTTTGTAATTGTCCAAGACTCGATTTTTATCATGATAGGTTACTAGATCATGAGTTTTGTTTCTTAATCTTCATACTCTAATTAGTTGGAGTGTTGAGATCTCAGAAAGTTTGCAACTTTATGAATCCTTGGATCATTTGGTATGAATATGATTTTGGATCTCAAGTGTAGTTAAGTTTTTGAGCAATGTATGTGAATTTTATCAAAAACCTTTATTTTGAATTTTTATGGCTTCTAGACATGCATTGGACAAGCATGTCCATAAATCAACGACTTTTATGATGATTTTGGTATTAGAAACCATTTTGCATTAAATGAGTTAAGGAATTTCTGGAATAAGTGCTTAATTGGTGAATCCATGTCTTATTTCGTCTCTTTAGAACCTGGGGTTTGAGATTTTGACCTTTAAGGTGGTATTAATGGATAAGGTGAAGGGTTTTGAGCATTCTAACACTCCTATGGTGTACATGCAACCCTAGAAACCTTGGATCTATGTTTTCTCTATTATACATGCAAATTTGTTTTATCCAAGGTTCTCATCCTAACTAGCATATCATTGGGGGTACTTGTAATACAAAACTAGTAGAACGGCTTACCTTTTCTTTTGGGTAATTGCTTGGAGCTTCAAGAGCCTAGCATCAATAATGAACATGCCTCAAGTGGAATCACAAATCACGAAAACAACTTGGAAGACTTTGAGAGCATATGAAGCACTTCTAGAAATCGACCCACACTTGTTCTCACACACATCAGTGCCATTTGTAACGCCCACAGATTCGGGCTAGTAAATTTAGAGACGATAAGCGTCAAAAAAATGACTTTTTAATAGAGGATTATTTAAAATAAATAATCTTAACTGAACTTTAGTATATGTAACAAGGTTTTCGTACATATAAAGAACGCTGAAATCCAAGTTATAATGAAGAAGTTATGACCTGTCGAAGTTTCACGTCAAAACCGGCATGACACCGGGAATCGTAAAAAGTGAGTTTATGATAAACTACTTTTTAGCCTTAGGGATCCAAATGAAATTTGTATAATACATCCCACCTACGCGTGGATATAAAGAACATAAAAAAATGGAGTTCGTATGCAAAAGGTTTGACCTTCCGAAGATACAGTTGTCTAAGAGCATGACACGTGTCAGAAAACCTAATTTGACTGGACTCACGACGTGTGCCTCTTTTCTCATGATGTGAGGAGTCAAAACCCCACATTTCGAAGCTAGAAGTCTACGAAAACAATAACTCAAAAGCTCACGACGTGAGCAATGAATTCTCACGACGTGAGGAGTCAAACGGACACTATTCAAGCCTAGAACGCAGATGTCGAAGCTACGAGGTGATTCAGCCTTGGCTCACGACGTGAGCAATGAATTCTCATGACGTGAATGGGCTGAAATCATCCTATAAATAGCAACTTCGACCCCATTCACTTCTTACACCAAATCATGTTTCTCTCTCTCATTTTCTGAAGTCGTTCCGCGTCCCGAGCCCGATGATCATGCACCATTGACTGTTTTTAGTTAGATTCAATCGAAACACGCTACAAGTGAGTGCATATTATTTTCATCTTATACATAGATATGAAGTAGTTTAAATAAATTACATGCTATGTGTGCATATTATCTGTATACTTGCTATCTATGATGGTGAACAATTTTATACATGTTTTAAATTATTTAAACTGTATATGTATTTTATATCTACGATAATGTTGGGGTAAAGCATGGGTAGATGTAATATGAGTTGGATGATGAGCTGAGAGGTGTTATAGACTACGAGGTGAGGGTGAGAGGTGGAAGATGTGAGAAGCCTTTTCCCAAATGATGGCCCCGTCATTCAGCAGAGTATGGATGACAACCACGGACTATTCTAGACAGTCCAGTGGAAGACTAGCAGGCTCGCAATCTGTAAATGTTGTGAACGATGTGTTCACCCGGTGTACTCTAAACCTAGGTGATCATGAAGACTTGATGCCTAAACCCTGGTGATCATGCAGACTTGATGCCTAAACCCTGGTGATCATGCACACTTGATACCTAAACCCTGGTGATCATGCAGACTTGATGCCTAAACCTTGGTGATCATGCAGACTTGATACCTAAACCTTGGTGATCATGCAGACTTGATGCCTAAACCCTGGCGACTATGCAGACTTAGTGCCCGTTGTGTAAACCGTGGCAACCATGGACTTTGTGCTGATTCCTTAGGATGATCCTTAGGAATGAATGAACGAGCAATAGCTGATTCTTATGGTAGATCCTTAAGACTAAAGAAGATAATGGGGATGGGTAATTGGGTTAATTGTTTAAACATAATAATTATATTATTGTGGGTTGAAAACCCTATGTACTCACCAAGTTTCCCAACCTGACCCACTCAGTTTATTTATATCGCTGGTGTCGATATGAAGTTACATTACACTAAGAGATTAAGGAGATATAGATCACTAGTGTAAAAGAATGTAAGTGCTGTTTATGCTTATGTTTCTGTATTGACGATGACATCCCAAATGTTTTAAAACGAATAAAATACGTTTCTTCAGAAATGCTTCTGTAACGTCTTTATCGTGTTTTTCTAGGAACAAATTCTGGAACATTTTTATTAAAAGAGGTACTATGATTTTCATAAAGCATAAACACAATCGGTCTTTTATGGCCGTGAAAATGGGGATGTCACAGTTGGTATCATAGCATTAGTTTAAGCGAACTAGGAATATGGATTTATTTCTAGACTTAAACTTAGAATGCTAAGCAATGATTGTGAGGAGTGTGTCTAATAGATTT
Source organism: Lactuca sativa (assembly GCF_002870075.4). Classification (NCBI taxonomy): domain Eukaryota; kingdom Viridiplantae; phylum Streptophyta; class Magnoliopsida; order Asterales; family Asteraceae; genus Lactuca; species Lactuca sativa. The sequence continues at coordinate 85,856,842 of NC_056631.2, read as the reverse complement.
TGGTAATACACCTGAATAGACACAAGCACATACTAGCTTATTTTAGGAATGATGCCTAAATTTCTTTTATGTGTTAAATGATTTGTTATGCTTTATGCTATAGTTTGTTCGGATCTATGGTCTGTTGCCAACCGAATCTGGAAATTTTATGTGTTCATATTTCTAAACGTTTGATAACGATATTAGAACTGGCATGTAATGTTTCGGTGTGACAAGGAGATTTATACGTCTATCATAAATAAAATCTTTCATATCTTAAATTCTCACCTCGGTACACCGAACGTCTGCTTGGGTGTACAAACCGTCATGGTGAATACAGACTAGGAAATATCCGAGGAAGATAACAACCTGAGCCTAAGAATGTGATGGGTCATGCATCGGCCGTTGCGCCTGCACCCGAACCTATCACAATGGCAGAAGTTCAGGAAGTGATGTGAACCATGATAGACTGCGAAAATAGAGGAAATGAGATGGCTTACGATAGTGAATGATACCTATCGAAAGATATCATAAGAGAGGTATCTTTCCTTTAGAATACGTCTGATAAAATAGCAGTACGTCTAGAGAAGTACGGTACATCTAAATGTACACATTTGATTGGTGGGATGATAGAACGATTGGTGTAATTCCTAAAGTTTTCCTATCATCTGGAATTTCCATCACCAACCGAGTTGAAGTAGAATTGACGATTGAAGATACGCGTGAAAGAAGTCTTAGTAGAGTCTAGGGAAATTTTTATGATTATTTGGACACACTCGTATGTGTTAAATTGTTTTGTTATTTTAGAACTTGGGGATTACGAGACAATACTTGGGACGAGTATGAGTAGGTGTGAAAGGTAGTAGATGCATATACTACCGGAAGCACATGACTCACGCTTGGATCAGGGAAAGTCACAAGGTTACCAAGAAGCCAATAATTGAATCCGTTTTATTCAAGTATGTCGTTACCATCGTTTCGGTAATGACTAAGAAGATGATTGTTATTCCGACCCTAGTGGTCATATCAAATTGAGTCCGACTACGATGAGTATGTTACGTGGTTTAGAGAACCAAGTTCGATGTAACATCTGATTTAAGCGATAGGATTGAAGTAAAAGATAATCGAAGTGATCGGTAGAGGTATCACGATGGTTGCTTGTAGCTAGAAATGCTACCTTTTAACATGTGATTAGAACATGAAGGGAGGTATAGTCTGTTCTGGAATTTGACTCTAAAAGTCTTGAGTCCAAGCAATACATCATACGATGAGAGGTCATTAGAACATGACCTATCGGTCTATTATGATAATCGAAGGAAGAAACTTATATCAAGTTTATTATAGAAGGTGTTTCCAATAAAGATCGAGATCTTGACATGAAGGTCATGATTGGAAGTCTAACATGAGATAGAGAGTGGGTCCAAGATCGGGCACCGCCTGCAGTCAGGAAGTCTTAGAGTTAAATACTCATTCGAAGAATCATCAAAGTTACGGTTATTACTTAGGATGAAGAGATAATGTATGGAGTCATCATGTGAGGCCTGTTTCTTTGATGATTCCGGGACGTAATCATCCTAAGGGGGAGATAATTGTAACCCCCGCAGATTCGGGCTAGTAAATTTAGAGACGATAAGCGTCAAAAAAATGAAATTTTAATAGTGTATTATTTAGAATAAATAATCTTAACTGAATTTTAGTATATGTAACAAGGTTTCCGTACATATAAAGAACACTGAAATCCGAGTTATAACGAAGAAGTTATGACATGTCGAAGTTTCGCGTCAAAACCGACGTGACACCGGGAATCGTAAAAAGTGAGTTTATGATAAACTACTTTTTAGCCTTAGGGATCTAAATGAAAGTTGTAGAATATGTCTCCACATACGCGTGGATATAAAGAACGTCAAAAAAAGATTTCGTATGCAAAGGTTATGACCTTCCGAAGATACAGTTGTATAAGAGCATGACACGTGTCAGAAAACCTAATTTGACTGGACTCGCGACGTGAGCCTCTATTCTCACGACGTGAGGAGTCAAAACGCCACATTTCGAAGCTAGAAGTAAACAAAAACGATAACTCAAAAGCTCACGACGTGAACAATGAATTCTCACGACGTGAGGAGTCAAACGGACACTATTCAAGCCTAGAACGCAGATGTCGAAGCTACGAGGTGATTCAGCCTTGGTCACGACGTGAGCAATGAATTATCATGACATGAATGGGCCGAAATCATCCTATAAATAGCAACTTCGACCCCATTCACTTCTTACACCAAATCTTGTGTCTCTCTCTCGTTTTCTGAAGCCGTTCCGCGTCCCGAGCCCGACGATCATGCACCATTGACCGTTTTTAGTTAGATTCTATCGAGGCACGCTACAAGTGAGTGCATATTATTTTCATCTTACACATAGATATGAAGTAGTTTAAATAAATTACATGCTATGTGTGCATATTATCTGTATACTTGCTATCTATGATAGTGAACGATTTTATACATGTTTTAAATGATTTAAACTGTATATGTATTTTATATCTACGATAATGTTGGGGTAAAACATGGGTAGATGTAATATGAGTTGGATGATGAGCTGAGAGGTGTTATAGACTACGAGGTGAGGGTGAGAGGTGGAAGATGTGAGAAGCCTTTTTCCAAACGATAGCCCCATCATTCAGCAGAGTATGGATGACAACCACGGACTATTCTAGACAGTCCAGTGGAAGACTAGCAGACTCGCAACCTGTGAATGTTGTGAACGATGTGTTCACCCGGTGTACTCTAAACCTAGGTGATCATGAAGACTTGATGCCTAAACCTTGGTGATCATGCAGACTTGATGCCTAAACCTTGGTGATCATGCACACTTGATACCTAAACCCTGGTGATCATGCAGACTTGATGCCTAAACCCTGGTGATCATGCAGACTTGATACCTAAACCTTGGTGATCATGCAGACTTGATGCCTAAACCCTGGCGACTATGCAGACTTAGTGCCCGTTGTGTAAACTGTGGCAACGATGGACTTTGTTCCGATTCCTTAGGATGATCCTTAGGAATGAATGAACGAGGAATAGCTAATTCTTAAGGTAGATCCTTAAGACTAAAAAAGATAATGGGGATGGGTAATTGGTTTGATTGTTTGATTGTTTAAACATAATAATAATATTATTGTGGATTGAAAACCCTATGTACTCACCAGGTTTCCCAACCTAACCCACTTAGTTTATTTATATCGCAGGTGTCGATATGAAGTTACATTACACTGAGAGATTAAGGAGATATAGATCACTAGTGTAAATGAATGTAAGTTCTATTTATGCTTATGTTTCTGTATTGACGATGACATCCCAAATGTTTTAAAATGAATAAAATACGTTTCTTTGGAAATGATTTGGTAACGTATTTATCGTGTTTTTCTAGGAACAAATTCCAGAACATTTTTATTAAAAGAGGTACTCTGATTTTCATAAAGCATAAACACAATCGGTCTTTTCTGGCCGTGAAAATGGGGATGTCACACCATTTCATGTGCCAAAGACTTCTTTATATAGTATGGTGGATTAGGGTTACATCGATGTAAGCCCTAATATCCATGACCTTTCATTTCCATAGGATCCATGGGTTAAAAACTCCATGGACTATCCATGCAAGCTTAGCCCATCCTAAATGAACTTTGGCCCATTCTATATATATAAGAGTCCATATTTAATTAGTTTTTCTTTTGATCACCAAATTAATTCCAAATTAATCCTTGATCAATACTAATTAAATAATATGATTTCATATTAATATGTTATAACTTATAATATATTAATAAATCATAAATATACTATTCTCACAAGATTATCCATACAAATTGTTTCAGTGAAATGCAACCCAAATGGACCATGCCGTGTCCGGTCAAGTAAATACCAAATATAGTTACGCACTTAGACACCTTATCCAACAGTCTCCCACTTGGATAAGTCTGATAACTATAGTTGCAAGTGTGACTTCAAGAACCGACCAGCAATCATAACTCTTGAAACTCTGTTGAACTATGATGTGCCTGTTTAGATAAGTGATCATATAATCCTCTGTTCTCAAGATATCAGTCAGACAAATACATGGAACAACGTCGTACTTATTGTCCAACAGTTTGTTTCCCGATTTTCGATTTGTTTGACATAGAACTAAACTGAACACGTCAATTTGGTTCTGACCGGGCCCAACACATAGATCAAAACAAAATCATCGACGGGCCCAGATATCGCTTCTAATCCTCCAAGGATTAAAAGGAACAGATAAACTTCGACTCGTATGCTTGTCACTACTAGTTGTTGAATCATACACAAAGGCACGTTTTATAACATCAAGTTACTGATGCGTTTTCATACAATCAATGCACAACCAAATCATAGTCAACAACTCATATCTCTAGGTTTGAAGACTTATATGAAATTTCCGTCTCAAGACCACTCGAGATAAATTCCATGAAGTGATACAAGTGAGCATGGGTTTAATTCAATACTCAGAATTTATGAGCATTCATGAATGTTTTAGCAACTTTTGCTATGTCTAACACCTTAGACATCTACGAGCCCAATTCATGACAGTCTTGATTCATACCTACTTCCAACATATGACTGACTGTGGAGAGTTTGAATAAAGTAATTATTCTGGAAGTCAAAACATGTAAAGTTGAAACAATAGTAAACGACTGACACAAGATAGCAACACCTTACTTATAAATAAAAAACAACTTTTATTTAATCATCAAATGTAAATTACATTTTACAAGTGACAAAGATAGCTATCTAATCTGTAAAACTAATATCGTCCTTCAGCCCGATGCCCCTCGCATGCTGCAAATGCCTAACCCTAGTCAGTCCCTTTGTGAGGGGATCTGTTGGGTTCTCTTCTGACGATACCCTCTTGGTCACGAGGATTCCTTCTTCTATCTTGTGTATTATGAAGTGATATTTTCTGTCAATGAGTCTGGATCTGCCATGATCTCTTGGTTCCTTGGCTAAGGCAACCGCACCATTGCTGTAACAGAAAATCTTCAGCCATATCGCCTCCTTCGCCACTTCACATGCTGCTAGGTACTCTAATTCACAAGTCAAATCAGCTACCTTCTCCAGCTTGGAACTTTTCCAAGTAATCGCTCCTCTATTTAGGGTAAATACCCAGCCCGACTGACAGCGGAAGTTATCCCTATCGGTCTGAAAGATGGTGTCGTTATACCCTACTACTCTCAAGCCATCACTGCCATTAAGGGTAAGAATCCAATCATTAGTCCTTCGCAGGTACTTGAGAATTTTGTTTACCGTAGTCCAATGAGCCTTGCTAGAGTTCCCCTGATATCTGCTGACCATGCTCAAAGTAAAGGCCACATCAGGGCGAGTACAAGTCATAGCATACATGATCGATCCAACCGCGGAAGGATGTTGAACCTCTTCAACACCTTGTCCAAGCAGGTGCTCTGACTAAGTCCAATTAGTCTTTTACTGCTATCTCTCAATATCATTATCCTTAGAGGATATAGGAAGCTTCTCCAAGGTCCTTCATAGCGAAACACTTCCCAAGCCAAGATTTAATCTCCTGAAAAGTTGGGATGTCATTTTCTATGAGTAGTACGTCATCCACATACAATACCAAAATGCTAACTGTACTCCCACTAGCTCTGACATATACACATGACTCATCTTTGCTTCTCGAAAAACTAAACTCTTTGACTTTCTCATCAAAACCAACATTCCAACTGCGAGATACTTGTTTCAATCCATAAATGGATTTCTCAAGCTTGCACACTCTATCAGGGTACTCTGCATTGACAAAACCCTCTGGCTGACTCATGTAAACATCTTCGTCCAACTTTCCATTAAGGAAGGTGGTTTTGACATCCATTTGCCATATTTCATAATCATGAAACGCATCAATGGCTAGCATTACCCTAATAGACTTAATTTTCGCTACTGGTGAGAAGGTTTCATCATAGTCAACTCCCTGAGTTTGAGTGAAGCCTTTCACAACCAATACCACCTTATAAGTGTGCTTTTTCCCATCTATGTCGGTCTTCTTCTTGAAGATCCATTTGCACTCGACCGTCTTATGACCTGGTACACTGTCAACCAAGTTCCAAACTTGATTGTCATATATGGACTGAATCTCATTGTCCATGGCCTCCTTCCATTTAGCATACTCAAGGCCTGCCATGGCTTCACTATAGCTGTTAGGTTCATCCAAATTTACCAGTGTACTATCACTGATAAATGTATCACCTTCCGTAGTAATATGGAAAGTATAGTAATGCTCAGGTGGATTCCTAACTCTAGTGGAACGCCTAAGAGGTACAGACTCGTCAGTTGGTTCAACTGGAGTTTTCTCCTCAGGTTGATTGCTAGGGTTTGAGGTTCCTTCAGCACTTGACTCTTGAAGCTCTTCAAGATCAATTTGCCTCCCACTGTTTCCTTTGCTTATAAATTATCTCTCTTGAAAGACCCCTCTCCTTTCCACAAAGACCACATTCTCGATGGGTCTGTAGAAGAGGTAATCAAAAGATTTTTGTGGGTAGCTGATGAAAATACACCGCTCACTACGAGGTTCAAGCTTATCGTGAGTCTCGCTCCTCACGAAAGCCTCACAACCCGAAATTTTGATGCACTCTAAATTGGTAACTTTCCCAGTCCACATCTCGTGATGTGTTTTGGAAACCTTCTTGGTAGGGACTAGATTAAGGATATGGGGGCAGTCTTAAAGGCATACCCCCAAAATGATATTGGTAACAAAGCTCGACTCATAATGGAACGAACCATGTCCAACAAGGTTCGATTGCGCCTTTCAGCCACACGATTAAGCTGTAGTGTTATAGGAGGTGTCAATTGTGAAACAATTCCACATTCCTTAAGATAGTTAAGGAACTTTGTACTAAGATACTCTCCACCTCGATTGGATCGAAGAATCTTAATGTTCCTGCCCAACTGATTCTCCATTTCTTGTTTAAACTACTTGAAAATTTCAAAGGTTTCTGACTTACGCTTGATAAAGTAGACATAACCATATCTACTATAATCATCAATAAAAGTCACATAGAAACGGATAGCATCCCTTGTGGTGGTTTTGAAGGGTCCACACACATCTGTGTGTATGAGGTCCAACAAACCTTCACCAATAGCATAAGAACCAGTGAAGGGCGACTTTGTTATTTTTCCAGGCAAACAAGACTCCCAACTATCTTCTGACCCTAGGTCAAATGATTCCAAGACACCAGCCTTTTGGAGTTGGCCTATGCGCTTCTTGTTAACATGTCTAAGACGACAATGCCACAAGGATGCTTTGTCCAAACTAGTGGAAGAATCAATATGCAACACATAATTTCCTAGGTTGTTTACAACCGACACAGTTTCATACACACCATCACAAGGTAATGCTTTAAAATAAAGAACATTATTATAAAAAGGATTAATACCACCACATTCATTATCAAATGAAAAGTTAAATCCTTGTTTGTACAAACCGTGAAAATAAATAATATTTCTTGCCATTTCAGACGAGTGACAACACACTTATTCAAATCTAATATTAATCCACTACTCAGAAACAAAGAATAAACTCCAAACTTGGTGACAGGTGAAGCTTTCCTATTCCCCATGATCAAGTTAATCTTTCCGTGATCCACATCCTCACTTCTTCTTAGGCCTTGCAAATCAGGACATATATGAATACCACAACCTATTAATACCTGCATGGGTAGGCTTAACCTTCCCATCTTTAAGATCTTGCAGGTACTTGGGGCAGTTTTGTTTCTTGTTCCCCTTATCATGACAATATAAGCATTCAACTTCTTTTGGATTGGAAGAAGGAGTGACAAAACCACCTTTGGTTCCACTTGAAGAGGAGCCATCAAGAGACTTTACCTTGGTACCCTTCAAAGGGGTCTTCCTCTTTTTCCCTCTACCTTTCCTGATTGCCAGAACAGGGGCGATGTTAGGAGTAGGAGTAGTAACAACCTATTTACTTTTGAGACCACTTTTGGCGGTCTTCAAAAGTCCTTGAAGATTGTTGAGTGTTACCTCTTCCTTGTTCATATGATAGGTCATTTGGAACTGGTCATAACAAATAGGTAAGGAGTGTAGTATGATGTCAATATCCAACTCCTCAAGGAAGTTCACATTCAACTTCAACAAACGGTCCACAAACCTTTGCATTTTCTGCATGTGGCCCGTGATGGATTCACTATCCTTCATTCGGGTTGTTATCATGGAGGAGATGATTTCATACCTCTCTTGACGAGCACTTTGACGGTATCTTTCCATCAGGTCCATGTGCATCTCAAAAGGGTAAATGTCCTCATAGGACTTTTGGAGTTCAGCTGTCATTGTGGCCAACATGATACATGTCACCTTGGTGGCATCTCTCTCATGAGTCGTAAAGTCAGCGATCTCATGTGGAGTAGCAGTAGACTCATCAATTTCCTTTAGCTCTTTTTCAAGGACATATTCCTTGTTGTAACAACCCGAAGTTGTTCATCGCCGAAAACCCGTTCTACCCGTATAACTCGTCGGAAATCGAAATGTCCCGTTATCATTTTTGGACTTAGTTATCTAAAATTTTATTTTTGTTCAATGAGGGTCCAAATCATTTAGGAACTCATGAATTTAGCCCAAAACATTTATTTCATAAGTTTTAGAAATATCCTCGTCGGGTGACGAAAACTCAATCGGGTGCCACCCAAAGCATCGTTTAAAGCCGGTATCGGGTAGAATTCCACCGTGTCCAAGTTTTAGGGACTATATAAACATGTTTTAGCACTCATTTGAAGCTTTTTCCTTCTCTCTCTACTCTCTCTCTAACCTCTCTCCTAAATCCAAAGATTAAGTGACCAAAAGTCAAATTTAAGGCTTCAAATCCTTAAGGTACCTTCCTAGCCTTAATCTATAGCATGTTTAGCTTCCAAATTAGACACTTAATCATAAAATTGGACATCATATGTGAGTTTACGGCCCAGGAGGTTGCCTAGGCCGTAAACACCATTTTAGAGAGTTTTTAGCCCTTAAACTCCTTCCTTGACTCATTTGGACTTTAGATATGGCTAAGGGACTTCAAGATATGGACTTAGAACACCTAAAACTATAATTTTGTGGACTTTGAAGGAGTTTACGGCCAAGGCATAAGCTTGGGCCGTAAACTCATGAAAATGGTGTTTTTCATGCCTTTAAACCCTTCCAAATCCCCCCTACAGCTTAGATATGAATTATAGGACTTTGATTCTTGCAATTGGACACTTGAAACATTAATTTTAAGGGACTTAGATGAGTTTACGGCCAAGGAGAGTTCTTGGGCCGTAAACTCCACAAAACTTGGCATAAATCTCATTCTAAGGTGTTAGAAAGCCATCCAACACCACCAAAAGCCTTGGAATAAATCAAGGGACCAACCAAAAATACTTTGAGGGCCTAAAACACAACATTTATGGGGTTTCTAAGGGTTTACGGCCAAGACATGTTCTTGGGCCGTAAACTCCAAAATTTTTGGTGTTAGAATGCAAACTACACACCCCTAAGGCCCTTAGATGAATTTTAGAAGTCCTTTCATGCATGTTCTAGACCTTGAAACACCTTGGAACACCACACACAAGAGTTTACGGCCATGAAGGGGGTTTCATGGGCCGTAAACTCCATAAATCCCCCGAAAATCCCATACAAACTCATGTTAGGCCTTGGATTAATTTTACCAATCACATGTGATTTGTTCTAGCACCATTTAGCATCATTTTCATAAGGATTAAGGAGTTTACAGCCAGGAGCCTATGCTAGGCCGTAAACTCCCATAAATTAATCATTTTGGTGATTTTAATCCATTCCATGCATTTAGATCAAAGCCTAGAATCATTTCCCATGTCCATGTAAGTCATTTAAACCATTTAAACACCCAAAACCACACCCACATGAATTTACGGCCGTAAACTCATGTATGTGTGTGTTTTGTGGTTGTAAACTCATTTAAAAGTTTACTCATGGGGAGTAAACTCAAGTCCCAAGTCCCTAGTGTCAAATTCCATCCCTAAACGCCACCCGGGTCCCTCCAAACACTCGTATCGGAGTGTTTTCGCGACTTGAAGCAAGTGTCCCTATCAAATGTATAAACTAAGTCCTAATTAGATACAAATGTGTATCTTTACATTATAATTAGGAACCTCGTGTATTTACAAGCCCCATATCAACTCTTAGCATCCGAATCGTCATACTTCTCGTCCGGTGAGTTCATACCCCTACGCCTTTTTCACTGTTTTTAACTGTTTTCAGGGGGGGGAATACAAGCAAACCAAAACTGTTTTCAATTCATAATATTTATGTGTTTCAAATAATATCTGGCAATCTTATAAAACTCTTTTACTCCTTATGTATTATGTTGAGCATAAGGAAAGATTTATCAATTTCAACTAAATGGATTTTAGTTAAGAAAATAACCAAACTAATCAAATTATTATGGGAATAATTTGGGGTTCTATGTTTCTCTTTATATCACTTACTGATATCTATATTAAGTTATTATATAAACTATGTGTGATTCAGTTTATCTCCGTATCATTCAAATGTTTTGCCAGATAGTCTCATTGTATGTAACTATTTTCACTGTATCATGTCTTAAAGCCTTTGTATATTTGTTATCGTATGTGAATCCGGTGAATAGTTTAATACTAGTTTGTGAGATAGTCACTACCCTTTATGGATGATCAAGTAAATCCTCTCCGGAAGTGTAACCAGAGTCTCCTGGACGGAGAGCGAAGAGTTTGTGAATAGATCTATTCGGGACTGACAATCCCACACCTGACTAACGTCAAGGAGGTCTCGTTGTCATATCAGTATGGTTACCCGACTCACAATACGTATTAATATAAACTCATTCACAACTATGATTTCGTTTAGAATCTATATCTTGTTCGGGATGGTAATCCCCTGGTTTTGTAATCTATATCTTGTTCGGGATGGTAATCCCATGGTTTTATGTCTATATCTCGTTCGGGATGATAATCCCATGATCTTGTGTCCATATTTCATTCGGGATGGCAATCCCATGGTATTGAAACTAAATCTTATACGGGATGATAATCCCATGATTTTATCAATCTATCATATATCTAGTTTCGGGATAGTGATCCCATGGTTTATCGAGCTATCTATATCTACTTTCGGGATAGTAATCCCATGGTTTTTTATCGAATTACCTTATAACTGGTTCGGGATGTAGTCCCAAGGTTTTCAAAATGCTTTCTATTTACAGTTCATCTAAATTATAGTTTTGTGTATTAAACTATACTATGTGTTATCAAATCAATCTTACAATTAGGAAAATATGAGATTTTCCTGGGGTTAGCTTATAACTTGTAACAGAACTGTAACGAAAGATAACTTAACTACTTTACATAAGAAAATATGGGATTTTCTTGGATATCAAATCTTTTCAGAAAATTAAAGGAAACCGATACATTTTCACAAAACAAAACTGCTTATGAACTCACTAGCTTTATGCTGATTTTCAAATCGCTTGTATTCTTAGGTCCAAGTTAGACAGGTACCTGGCGATATCTTTTGGTGAAGATGGAGTGCTCCGAATACTCGTCTCTTTTGTTCATATGATATATGTATAACATTTGTACAATTTACTTTTGAACCAAATGTAAACTTTCATATATATGTAATGTAATGGTTGTTTACTGTGATTACTATGTACATTGGATTTGATACACAACATGGAGTCAACCCCGGGAACGTTTCCGCCTTTGATTTTCGGGGTGTGACACTTGTCCTCGTAACGTGTGACCATCCTGATGTTCCTGATCCAATCATTAAAGTTGGAACCATCAAAGATGACTCTCCCAGAAAGGTTCATGAGAGAGAAGGAGTCGGTAGGGTTTGAGCCAGAAGCATTGTTGGAAGATATATGAAAAGAAGGAAGACAAGTTTAGATTAGATAAAGAGTCCTTATTAAGACACCCAAATGTAATATTAAGGCTATGACCCAACACAATACTTCATAACTTGGAAGAGGGACGCCGTAATCCAAGCTATGAAATATTTGAAGGTAGGCAAATGACGATTCACCAATTTCTACCATGAAAAATGAAATAGGTATTAGGTTTTAATTGGATTGAAACTCCTAGATCTTTTGAGATTCATTGAACTTTTCAATGGCATGTTTAAATCTTGATTGTGCCCTCTCAAGTTTGTGACTGGAATGCCGAGGATCACAAACAAGGTATGAATAACCATGCAAATTAACTTGGTACCCTTAATTTTTATCACCTAATCGATGTGCCGGTTAATAACACGTGCTCCACCAATCTATGATAAACATTAAGTTACCCTTTTCCACTCTTACTAGTCCATGTTAGTGTGGCGGTTTACCACACATGCGCCACTAACGACTTGGTAACGTACAGAGTGTAATTTTATGGGTTAGCACCAAATTCATATTTTCCTAAAGTAACTAAGATAGGGAATTTATAAAAGGTTTAGTTACTTTATATTCAACATTATACTTTTAATGAGAATTATAGTCCTTGTCCTACCCGTTCGGTTAACGACCCTCCACCAGTCAAGGAAGCGGTGGGTGAGAGTGGACACCGATTAAGCTACCATTTTATAGGCAACAATCTTATACTCCCCCCCATTCTAGACCGGCTTCGTGAATGAGGCCTACTAACGGTAAGACTAACTTGCTCTTATACATATATATATATATATTATTAACTTATAATATTATAAAGTATAAGGGTTGAATTTTAAACTTTTAAAATTCTAGGGATTGGAATTAAACTGTGTGTGACTTTACAAATTCCAAAACTTGAGGGAAAGTTTTGAAACTATTCAAAACTTTTCATTTCTATAACTTATAAGTTTTAATGGTTTTAAAGAAAAAGACTTTTGGAAATCCATAACTTGAGGACAAGTTATGGAGTCCATTAATTAATTGGTATTTAGATCTAGAATTACACTAACAAACAATTTGCAATTAATTCCTATGATCTACTAAAACTCATAAGCATGAACATTCATATCAAAAAATTTCAAGAATCATATAAACATAATATAAAACTTGAAACTTTGATAATTATCATTGTAATTGGATTACCAAAATCATTACCACATCAAAAACAAATTTTACAACTCCAAAATAGTTTAGGGTAATGATTCTAGTCCAATTCCAACAACAAAACTCGAAAATCTGGATACAGGGCCTCCTACTCGCCGAGTGCAAGAACCTACTCAACGAGTAGGATGAGTTTTCTCTTGGACTCGTCGACTCCCCCCATGGATACAATTTCGAATTTTTCCAGCAATTTGCATCAAGTCTAATGACAACAAGCATAGGCTCTGATACCACTAAAGGGTTTTGAGCATTTTAACACTCCTATGGTGTACATGCAACCCTAGAAACCTTGGATCTATTTTTTCTCTATTATACATGAAACTTTGATTTATCCAAGGTTCTTATCCTAACTAGCATATCATTGGGGGTACTTGTAATATAGAACTAGTAGAACGACTTACATTTTCTTGTGGTTGATTGTTTGGAGCTTCAAGACCCTAGCACCAATAATGTGGATGCCTCAAGTGGAATCACAAATCACCAAAACAACTTGGAAGACTTTGAGAGAATATGAAGCACTTCTAGAAATCGGCTCACATTTGTTCTCACACACACTAGGGTCATTTCATGTGCGAAAGACCTCTTTATATAGTATGGTGGATTAGGGTTACATCCATGAAAACCCTAATATCCCTGACCTTTCATTTCCATAGGATCCATGGGTTAAAAACTCCATGCAAGCTTAGCCCATCCTAAATGAACTTTCGTCCATTCTATATATGTAAGAGTCCATATTTAATTAGTTTCTTTTGATCACAAAATTAATTCCAAATTAATCCTTTATCAATACTAATTAAATAATATGATTTCATATTAATATATTATAACTTATAATATATTAATAAATCATAAATATATTAATCTGACAAGATTATCCATACAAATTATTTCGGTGAAATGCAACCCAAATGGACCATGCCAGGTCGGGTCAAGTACATACCAAATATAGTTATGGACTTAGACACCTTATCCAACATAAGTTTGGAAACATTATCCTTCTAGACTGTGTTTTGGACCAAATATGAGCTTTGGGGCTCTGGGGATCAAAGAAAACGGCTTAACCCATTAAGTTGTTAGAAACCCAATGCCCACGATGTGGCATTAGGTCACCACAGGGTGGTGTTGGGAAATTCACAACTGTCTCAAGGTATGACGGTTAGGGCATTGCCAAGGATGGCCATGTTGTGGTGTTTGGCTAAATCAACATTCACTGTTGACTTTGACCGTTGACTTTTGGCTTGAGTTAGCTTTTGGTCAAGCACCTAGTTTTGGAAGAAGAGATAAGGCTTTTATCTTGTATGATTGTATAGGTGGTGCGTACCAGCGATGTTCTGTTAGTGAGAACAGTAGCAGTTGAGCCTTGTCTGAGAGGTGAGTCTTCTCACCATACTTATAGCTCAATGGCACCAATATCGGCCCACTGTATTGTGTTATGTAGGATGCTAGATGTCTTTATGACTCTTGCGTGTATAATTGGGTTGAAAGAAAAACCCAGGGTTGGGCCCATATATATATATATATATATATATATATATATATGTGTGTGTGTGTGTGTGTGTGTGTGTGTGTTGGGTTGAAAGAAACCGCAGTGTTGGGCCTATGTATGTATGAATGGGTTTAAACATACCCTTGGGTTGGGCCCCAGGGCTGGGCCCATGATTATATGTTGGGGTGGAATATACCCTAGGGTTGGGACCAATTGTATATATAGTATGTTGTACTTTGGGGAACTCACTAAGCTTTATGCTTACAATTTATGTTTTGGGATTCAGGTAGTTCTGGTATGAAAGGGAAGGGCCCGACGTGATGGCACAACATCTAAAAGACCCCAATACTAAAATTACCATAAAGCCAAACATGCTACATGCATATTCATAATTATAATTCACATTAGTAGTCTAAATACAAAAGCATGGATACAAACCAACTAATAAGGTTTTTTACAAAGTTTCATAACTAGTTGTATAAATACATAACTACCCAAGAATTTATAATACATATACATATATGTATACCAAGTACAAACGTAGTAGTGTCAACTACTCTAAGTCCTCCAATAATGTATGTCTAGTCTCAACGCTTATCACCTGAAATAGTTAAACACTATGAGGGATAAGCAAGCGTCGGTTAGTGAGTTCAAAAAAGGGTACAATATAACGCTATGCCATATACATAATAATATGACGAAATAGAAACAAGCAAAGAACAACAAAAGCTTATATGTGCATCAAATGAAGGGCTTTCCAAATCAATCAATGGTTAGATTTAATGGATTATAATCAATGAGACACAATAATTTAGGATCATAAACATCATAATTCCAGCCCAAGAGGAACATAAAACACAGTTCCTTTTTATCATGTTGCTACAATATACAGGCTTTCAGCCCTACCTAGACTGAAGCCAATACCAAAGTGATATGAGTAATGCTCTACATGGCCAAAACCATCAAAATCCAATATCAAGTAATAACCACTGAGATCAATAACACAAGAAAGCACATTTCATGTATAACACATAACATACAATTGTCCATATACTGAACTCGTTGTGCAATAACAGAATGTTGCGATAAAATTCCTCTTTTTCTGATGAAATTACACCATCCTCAGGCCTCTAAAACCTTCAATTATACCCATGTAGTTCATATTTCAAATTTTAAAAGCAATTACTCAACTAATCTCAAGTTATGTTGTTTTCAATTTAGAAATGTTAGTTTTTGTTCTTTGTATAGCTGTCACTTGCAGATCTGTTTTACCCTTATTAAATATGAAAATAACTTAAAAATTCTAAATATTAACAAAATATACACTTATATCTTTCTAATTCCACTAACCTCACATTTTTATGATTTTTCTAGAATTTACTATGAATTTTACAACACAACATCCCAAAGCTGTCAAAATTCAACCTTACTACACCGAACATATAGCTGTTTTCACCCATCTTAAGTCTGAAATTAGATTTTGGTGTTAAAACTAGAATCAAAGTAGACATTGTAAGCTTTCCATGGAAATATATCACATATCCATACAATTGTTCTATAATTTTTGGGGATTTTTACAAAAAACAAGACAATTACACCCTTTATGATTTCATTTTACCCTTTACATGATCAAACCTCATGATCAATATCACTAAGTTCTTGTTTTACAGTGATAACACTGAATATTTTAGTATTCCATACTAACTTAAGTATAAAACATTGGTTTCATTAATAATTTTCACTAATTACTCTTAAACCATGATTAATTCTCAAGTTTACATGTAGTTACTTGATTTCCATTTAAGATTCTAGGTTAATAACATAAACTCACGCCTAATTTCATTAAATCAGTTGTAAACCTACCTTGATCAAAACCTATTATCTTAATAACTCACTAGTTACAAGGGTTAATCCAAAAATTAAGAGTTCATACCTTGATTACTAGACTTCATACTTCAAGAACACTCAAAATCTTGATTTAATCTTCAAAATTTGTTCAAATTGATCATGTATGTGAAAATGTCCCATAGGGATTGTGAGGAACTGAAAATGGCTGAACAATGAACCAAAATCGTGTTTTAATGGGTAAAAACCCAAGTTGGGTCGGGTTTGACCCGGTTTGGGTACCCGTTCTACCCATAAACACTAAAAATTGCATAACTTTTCGCTCAGAACTCCGTTTACGATGAAGTTTTCGCCTATACGTTTCTAACAAGATAAGTTACAACTTCCAATAAAATTTTCACATAAAAGATCTTCCAATAAAATCGGTTTTACTTGTTTCCAACTTAGACGTTATAGTTTCGTTAATTCTGATAGTTGACTTTTTGATCGGAATCGCATAAGACTTCCCTATCACTTCCAACACCTTCCAAATGATTCTAAACTAAGTTTAACTTCAAATATTATAAAACTATTTCGTTAGAACTCAACGCTTAAAACCATAATGAAAAATAATAATTTTTAATGCTTACAATTCTATTATATTATAACTACCTACTTTAAATGTTTTAAACCACATAATATTTATTTTTTTTAAACTAACGAGTATGCGAAACATGATAACTGAACAAGGTTAGTAAAGTGTATGTTACAAGATCCCCCTCATGATTCCACACTTATGATTATTTTTACTCTGATGATTTTGATACTTTGTATTGTGGTTGACTTTCAGACATGTGATGTAGGGAATTAATGATTTTAAAAATGAAAAATTTTATCACTGTGTTTGGGATGTTACAAGAACGTATTTCATATGGTTTGACGTATGATAAACATAAGTACTTTTCTATTATCGTTATGGAGTTATCCCATACTCACTTTCGCTTGTATGTTGAATATGGATCGAACTAAAAAGGTAGATAAAACACCATATGAGATCTGGCATGAAAATACTCCACTCTTATCCTACATGAGGGTTTGGGGTTATGAAGCTTATGCAAGGTTCTAAATAACGTAAGGTGTGAGTTGGAGTCATTGTCAAGCCTCAAGCTTTTCTGAGCCTGGACGAGCCACGTTGTTTGTAAGGCATGACTTAAGGCAGCAATTTTTTATATAATTAATATTTTTATATGTATTTACAACTATTATTCATTTTTATATATAAGTTAACGCAGCGTTATGTTAAAGCTTGGCAGCAACTACAAGCCTTGAAGCCATGGCGCAGCATGGCTAAGCCATGATGAGCTTCTAAGAACCTTGAGCTTATGTAAGACAATAAACTTCAATAAAACTCTAACCAATATCTACTAAGTGCATATTTGTAGGATAAACTAAAGATTGTATAGGCTATTACTTTTACATCCTTAGTGGGAATAAGATTTTTATTTCACAAAAAGACAAATTCTTAGAAAACAAGTTTCTAATAGATGAAGCAGGTGAAAGGCACGTGGAACTTGAAGAAGATCAAGAACCATAGCTTGTTGCAACACAAGTTGGCGCTAGTTCTCAACAAGAAATTGTTGAAAATGATAAAATAACTTTTCATGAACCTAATCAAATACAAGGCGTTCGTAGATCTGATATAATTCAACACGAACTTGAGAGATATCTATTTCTCACATAAGAATGCTTCATGATGGATTCTGATGAATCCATCAAACACCAGACTGCTATGTCAAATTTTGAATCTGGAAAATGGCTTGATTTCATGAACATAGAGATGTAATCCGTGAATAAGAACAAAGTATGGGACTTGGTTGATCTTCCTCCTTTTTGTAAGACTATGGGGACTAAGTGGGTGTTTAAAAAGAAGTTTGTCATGGATGGTAATCTACATACATTTAAAGCAAGACTTGTTGCAAAATGTGACAACCCGAAATTTCCATTCTGTATAAACAATATCACTTCAATAGAAGTTATAACAGTCATAGTCAATTTTCAG
Organism: Lactuca sativa; assembly: GCF_002870075.4. Classification (NCBI taxonomy): domain Eukaryota; kingdom Viridiplantae; phylum Streptophyta; class Magnoliopsida; order Asterales; family Asteraceae; genus Lactuca; species Lactuca sativa. The sequence goes on along the minus strand of NC_056631.2, from coordinate 85,838,360 downwards.
ACTTTTCGTATAAGTTGGAGTAATCCAGGGTTTACACTTCAGTAAATATCAGGAGAGTGGATGCACTATGGTTTTGTGCAACACTGTTATTCCAACACTCTGTTATATTAGAAATCATTTCAGGAATAAAAATATTTTCAGTCAAAAATATCTTAGGACTATAAATAGATTTCTGAACCAAATTCATTCATTATTCACATTTCCAACTAGAGAGAAGCCATTTTCTCTCTCATGGATCTTCGGGTTTTCATCCCAAATCGTGAGTACACTTCTCTAGTTGTTTTATAATGCTTATTATATGCTTAATAACATAGATTACATGTCGAATACGTGAGATTCGGGAGTTTACCGCCCAAGAACGTTCTTGGGGAGTAAACTCCAAAATGAGGCTTAAAGGCTATCTAGTCCCATTTCCTTGTTAAGTAACTAGCTAAGGATTATATGTATGTATATTTGAGACTAGAAAACAATCAAAAACACCTAGCTTAGGGTGTTCACGGCCCAAGAACTTCTTGGACCGTGAACTCCAAATTCAAGGGTCAAAATGTGCCTTAATCACTCCTAAGGCTTTAGACATTAACCCTCATTTACTTCTAGCTAATTTGTGGACTTTAAAACATCAAAAGCACCCCTTAAAGGGAGTTTATGGCCAAGTAAATACTCTTAGGCCGTAAACACCAAATAAGGGCACCAAAGTGTGCCTAGGGTCCTCATTAGCCTTAAACAAATGCCTAGAAATTATCCTACTTGTGCTTGGGACTTGAAAGAATAAAAACACCCATCCCATGAGAGTTTACGGCCGTAAACTCTAAGGGATTTGGCCTTGGGGCCATAAACTCCTCAAATGAGTATTTCTATGCCCTAAACTACCCAAAGGATTAAACAACCAAGCAAGGCTTATTCTATAAATCAAATAGCACTTCAAAACATCAATTACCACCAAGATTGGAGTTCACGGCCGTAAACTCAAGGGGTTATGACCGTAAACTCCTTGTGTGGAGTTTATTGAGGAGTAAACACTTCTACAAGGTCCTTGGAAGCTTTAAACCCCTTTAGCCTTGTCCCATAACAACCTAGAAGCAACCCTTAGGACCTATAACACTTATACAAAGTGTTTACATGTTCCTGAGTGTCCCAACTTATTTCATTAGTTATTATTTGGCTAATTAGTTATATATATGATCATTATATGATAACTAGGCTCGTGCGTGTGAACAAGTCTCTGTTTGCCACCTAGCACGGTATCCGACACTTCAATCCAATCCACTCACCGCAAGTGAGTTCATACCCCTTTAATTAACCTTTGAAATAATTTTAAATGTTTTAAATACTTTATAGGGGGATACAAGTTAAATACTTATAGTTATTACATCAATCACATGTGATTAATAACTAGAAAACCAATGATTTTATTACTGTTCAAACTGTTTATCAAACTGTTTTACTTCAAACTGTTTTACAAACTCGTTTACTTATCAAATACTTTTATTTAAACTTTGTTATACTTCTTATAAATTGCATGCCCATATATGTATAGATATATAAGCAATGTTTAAAGGGCTTAGGAAGGCCATCCGCCCTATTTCCTTTTTCTCGATTTGGATGTGGTCTGGTGGGATTTCGGGTAGCCCTCCGAAGGTCGTTTCAATATTAATTATATATCAAATGTACATATATAGACATAAAAGTACTCCTTTATTCATGCGTATCAGTACATCATTAGTAAGTTACCATCGGGGTAACACAGGATCATACTACTACAATTTCTAGATCAATGAGTCAGTTCATTCATGAGTCAATACTTATTACTACGAGTACATATACAACTATACTAGAAAGAGAACATATACAACTATACTAGAGAGAGAACATATACAACTATACTAGACAGAGAACATATACAACTATACTAGAGGAAGAACATATACAACTATACTAGAATAATTCATTACATTACATATACAAGAATACGTTCATTATTGTGATATGAATCGGAGCATGACTTAAATGCCATGGCCCGAGTTGTAGCCAGAGTCTCTTGAAGGGAGAGCATGAGTTTGCGTATAGATCTATACTGGATTGACTATCCTACACCTTGCTGCTAGCTACAGCCGGACCTGCAGGTCTGCGGGTGCCAAACGTCATTCCGTTATTACGACCATTCGTATGTCGTTGTTACCAGTCGATAGTATGGTGCAATTAGTCACATGATACCTTAATATAAATCCGGTTTAAGGTAGTTAGTACAGCAGTAGTTCCTGTAATACAACACTACAGTACTACATTAATTTACCCATTACATATAATTAGTGATTATTTCACTTAAACATTAATGTACAAACTATATTTTGTTAAATGATAGTTACACTTGGGAAATTACACACTTTTACAACAAACGAGCATACAAAACAGTTAAGCCTTGGTAGAAGGCTACTTGAATAGAAAATATAGGTTTTTCTGAGAGATTCAAACTTTTACAAACACTTACAAACATTTACTTACATTTTACAAACTTACACTTGAGACATGTTCAAACGTTTTTGGTAACAAACACCGACACTAAAATACTTATGAACTCACCAGCTTAATGCTGATAAACTCTTTCAAAATAACTTGTATTCTCAGGTCATCAGTAGACAGGTACCGAGGCCAGCTTTTGAGAAGATGGAGCGCATCCAAGACTCATCTTATTATTTTGATTCACATTATATTTTTGGTGTCTATAACTGTTCAGAACACGCTTGTATTAAAATTATATATTTAATGCAATGGATGATGTTGTTTGCTTGTTTACTTTTACTGTGTTGTGATACTCTACATGACGTCCTCCGCCCCAGAAAGTTTCCGCCGTTCTTGGTTTTGGGGTGTGACACAAAATTTTTCACTCCAACTCATGGTATTGACTATGATGAGACATTTTCTCAAGTTTCTATGATTAAATCAATTAGGATATTGTTTTCCACGGCTATATATTATGAATATGATATATGGAAAATGGATGTCAAAACCATGTTTCTTAATGTACAATTACTAGAACATGTCTATATGGTTCACCTTGAATGTTTTGTCAAGCAAAAGAATCCTAAAAAAGTGTGTAAGATCAAGAGATCCATTTATGGATTGAAGCATGTATCTCAAACATGGGTTATTTGTTTTGATGATTAACTCAGAAAATATGATTCGCCAAGAATGAAAATTACACTTGTGTTTACAAGAAAACTAGTGGGAGTATAGTGACATTCCTAGTTTTGTATGTGGATGACATACTAATCACGAGAAGTGACATTTCGACCTTGCAAGGTGTTCAAACTTGGCTTGTAATTTTTTTTCAATGAAAGACTTGAGAAATGTTTTTCATATTCTTGGAATTAATATATATATATATATATATATATATATATATATATATATATATATATATATATATATATATATATATATATATATATATATATATATATATATATATATATATATTGACAGATCATGACAATTACTTGGTTGAAGTCAAAGTGCATACATTGACAAAGTGTTCAAGTGATTGAAGATGGAATACTCTAAGAAAGTGTTTGTGCCAATGCCACATGGCACAATTTTCGGTTCATCTCAAATTCCTAGCACAAGGGTTGAGCTAGAAAAGATGATTGGTATTCCAAATGCTTCGGAAATTAAATCCATCATGTATTCCATGATATATACAAGACCTGATGTCTCATGTGCTTTGAGTATGACGAAAATATACCAATAAAATCCAGGAGAGTCATTAGATAGTTGTGAAGAACATTCTAAAGCACTTAAGAAGAGCTAGAGAGATGTTCCTCGTATATAGAAGTTTGAGAATAAGATCTTACTAAAAAGTGTTATACGAATGTTAATGTCTAAACAGATCGAGACGATTGTAAGTCACAATCATGAAAAGTATTTATATGTATTCTTCCATTTATCAATGATTGTTATTTAAAATGAGCATATCTAAATATCTAAATGTAATTAAATATACTACTACGTATATAGTTGTCTAGTTTATCCAATTATTTTTGGTTTTAAATATACAGGGAGTGTAGTAGAATGGCACGTAACAAAAATTAAATACGAAGATGTAGTAGAATGACACGTATACAAATACATTAATCTTCTATTATGTAGGATAAATTAGTTATTCAAAATGCTGACATTAAAGATAATACAAGAATCGAACATATATAAGGAAATCATTTAATTATATAATAACGCATTGAACACGGAAAATACTAAATGCGCTCAATATATTTCATCTAAATTCTAAGTGTGTTCTAGAAAAGACAATAAAATATTTTCCAAACACACATAATATTTTATAACATAAATATACATCATCATATAATTTGCATGAATATGTAAAGATCATGCAACTCATATGTATACCGTTGATCTTGGAACCTCACAATGTTTACTTGAACGAATAAATGTGAAAAATTCACGGCCTATATAAATATCTGAGTTTGTTAAATATAATAAACAAAATTTTTGGTGAGCGAAATATTTTTCAAAATATTTTCAATTTGTCGATTAATCCATTTTATGTTTTAAGAAGGTAACAAGTCCATTTACTATATATTGTCATATTATCAAAGGTAATATCGGTAATAAGTCACCCCTCCCCCTTATACCCTTAACGATGTCACATGGTTAATGTAGAAATCAATAATTAGCCAACGAACCCAAAATTCCTCTCACACCATAAACCCTTTAAAGGACATCACCTAATCGTGGTATCGAACCCACAAATTACTTGTAAGAAAAGTCGACGTCGTACATTACACTATTGGAGTCGGCTAGATTGATGGGCGTATTACGTTCAATATTACTATTTACTAGGGATGTTTTGACATTGAACCACTGAAGTGTCACCAGACGACATTTATTATGGTAAATCATGTTAACTTCAATTTAATGGAGGTCAATGTGTTCTTAGAATAATTGATAAAGCTCCTTAAAAAAAATTTAGACATTTTTACTATTGTATTCCAAGACAAAGCTTAGCAACTGGGCTAAGGAAGCCATAATGCGATCTTGAATACCAATAATTCCTTCAACATGCTTATCTTGTTGATATAATCAGTTTATATGTTGACATCCTTGGTTAAGATTTAACAAGACAGATGGTAGATCACAATCAAATAGCATAGCTAAGTGATGATGCTTTATATATTGTTGACCATGAAAAAGAAGATGACATAACTAGGCTAAAGATTAAGGACGGTTATCATTTTTGCACAAAGTTTGTTGTTAAGCAAGAACGTGGTCAACATGATGCAACTTGTGAGCGAAGGACTTGATGACATTATATGCACTACTCATAATCCTCCTACATCCTGGAGGTCGATGAAACTAGTTCCAAGGATGAAGTTTAAAGATCCAAAAGAACTTAAGGAGTGTCTAACCAAATACATTGTTGTCCATGGCTAAGGGTTGTGGTATCAAAAATCGGATAAAAAAAGATTGTTGGTATGGTGTGGGAAAAGAGAAAGTAAAGTATAGTGTCCATTTAGAGTTTAGGCTACATGGATGACCAAAGAGAATTCTTCCTAAATTAAAAGCTTGATACCAAACCACAATTGTTCTAGAAATTTTCATCTTGGATCACTTGTTACATATAACTAGATTGCCAATAGAGTTTCCAAGCAGATATTGGAGAAAGAAGGTTTGAGTTGTAGAGAATTGTAGAAGGACATAGATAAGAATTATAATCTCAAAGTTATTGTTATTTAGTGTCAAATATTAAGGAAAAAAAACAATTGACGAGATAGAAAGTAAATTGAAATAACATTATGCCATGTTTTGGTCATATGGTAAGGATATATGTAGGTCCAATCCTTGTTCCATAAGAAAGTTAGATGTTGTAAATATGCCTACTGGTACCAACTAATTTAACATATTTTACATTTGTTTCTAGGATTTTAAGCAAGGTAGGCATGTATACCAATATTGGTAGTGGATGATGGTTTCTTGAAAGAGATTTTCACAGGTGGATATTCTTAGCAATTGTATGAGATGGTAATAATCAGTTGTTTCCTTTAGTTTGGACAGCAATGTCTGTTAAAAAAAAGGCACCTAGAAATGGCTCTTTGACTTGTTGGTTGAAGACATTGGCATGTCTAATGAAAGTGGATTCACCCTTCTATATGATGGCCATAAGGTATATACTTATTTGCATATCATACTTACATACTTATATACTAATATACTAGTGAAATTACATACTTATGTACTTATATACTCACCTTAGGCATTGGTGGAGGCCGTAAATGACATACTACCCAATGCATAATACAATATATCTGGTAGAAACATTGTTACTTTCTAAAAGAGGTTCAAAGGAACTCATTTCAAGATATTATTATGGGCTACAACCAAGGCTACCCCACCTTCACTGTTTGAATAATATATGAATCAAGTTAAAGATATTTGCTCGTTATCATACACATATTTAATGGATAGGGATCATAAGTGTTGCTCTAGGGATTTTTTTGAAGTATTCAGAAATTATAATGTCATAGAGAATATGTAGAGTCTATCATAGTTGTGAAGATTATCGAAGTGTTAATTGTTTAACTAGAGGCTACTTATCTGAAGAAGACAAGATTGAAGGAATAACGAAGTATTCATTACATCAAAGTGTCAACTTTGATATATCTTTACATCATACATGGAAATATTTGTATATGTTAATGTTTAGTCTACGTATCTTTTTTTTTTTGATAAGTTGATAACCCTTTATCTATCGCATATATATATATATATATATATATATATATATATATATTCACATGTTTATAACACAATGTTATTGGATTTATTCATTATAACCAACACATGTTACTGATCAATATTGAGCTTAAGCAAAATTATTTACATTTTTTTGTTTATTGCATTTACTTTTATTTGAATTTATTCTTGAGTTCAACACTCATCAACTGGCATCAAAGCAAGAACCATTCAACTCTTTTAGAGAATCTCATTCATTTTTCATTTTATATTCAATTTATTCTCAGATCTGTTTTTCCATACATGAAGATCGTTTCTTCAAATTTGTTTGAGATTTTAGATTCTGTTTGTGTAATCAAATCAATTCTATGATGAATCTAAACACTTCCACCATGATCAATTACATGAATTTTCTCGGTTCTTCAACAAAACTTCGATGCTACTGTCAGATCACTATGATGAATGCGCATATCAAATAGAAGATTATATGAATGGACTTGATGAAGATCCTTGGAGCCCAATTAATGAAGGTCCATTCAATGCAATAGTTGATGTGTGTCATGGTCCAGTTCCTGATAATGAAGTTTTAATTGCTTTAAATCATAAAAAGAATGAAAATGATAAAAGATGTATGCATGAAATGAGAGGTGCACTCCCTCTTAATGTTTATGCCTACGTTTGTGGTTGCAAAACAACAAAAGAGATCTGGGAAAAAATGAAAGCTAAATTCTAGGGTAATAATATAACAAAGAATAGTACCATAAGTGAACTACTCTATGAACTAGTTGAATTCAAACAAAAGGATAATGAAACAATTTATCAAACTTTTCAATGATTTAATGATCTTATTTACAATATGGAGAAATACAAATTTGAAAGAAGTCAATTGAAACTCAACATTCATTTCCTTCAAAGTTTAAGAAGAGGGTGGAAGAACATAAATATTCTAATCAAATCTCATGAAATTTAGATAAATACTCTATTTCTATTGTGTTCCATGTTGAAGTCGATAAATACATTGTCAAAGAAATGATGGAAGAAAAAAGAGAGAAAATCTTTATATGGTGGTCCACTTTCTTTAGTGTCAAAAACAAAAGTAGAAAAGGAAGTTAAATATGAAGAGGAAGTATTTGATGATGAAGAAGACATAGTTCTAAACTCTGATGGTGAAGCAGCTACTTACTATTTACGTAACAATCAAGCAAAAAAATTATAAGAATACTAGATCTGGAAGTTTTAAAAGCAATTTGAACCAAAAAGAATTTTTTTGATGGATGAAAAATAATACAACACAAGTCAAATGAATTTTTAAATAAGGTTAATGTTGATTCTAATGCTCAACTCGTAACACCCGTTATCTAGATTAGAGTAGTTAAATATTTAAAGGAGTCTAAAGTGTGGTTTTGGGAAAAACCACATGCGACGACGTGGAGGGTTGATAACCATGACGTAAGATGGAGTTTAATGAGGACTGCACTGGCTTGGTTGCCACAAAGTAACAAGAGGAATGTAACAACATGGCACCAGTTGCATCCTAAGTCCATAGATTTTAGGATTCCTCCATATTTATGGACCTTAACTTTAGAGTTAGCTCATCCTCTTCAGCCTCCATCCCTCTTATCATCAAAACCCTACTCCATTGAGTATTCCTAGCCAGTTGAAGGTTCTATCCTTATGATTTTTGTGTGGAGCTTGATAATCTAGTTGCATGCAAGTACCTTGGTGAAGAACTAAATCATGTGTTGATGTAGCAAAGTTACTCCATTGTTGGACCATTATGAGTATAAAGCTTCAATATTTGCTTCTAGTTTTTCAGATTTATCTTATGATCTATTTTTATTCTTTTATTCTTGTTTTGATGATGTGCTTCGAGTTGAGATGACTCCACTCCCGTCTAAGCACCATGGATTGTCTTATTGACCTCTTCTTGTTGTAAAGTTGGTAGTTTGATCTTGTCCTTGGATCCATATGTGTTTTGTGAAAGATTTATTGCCGTTTTGGAATTAGGGTTGTATATCTTTCTTTAGGGTTTGGTCCTAATGGATAAAGATGGAAACATTATCTATTAACTAATTGAGAATGACTAGATATGAAGGTTTGAGCTTTAGACTGAAAGTTTTAACTGCTTAATGAAGATTTTGTCTTCTCAATTGCCACATATAATATTGTATATCCTTGGCATGGTAGGATGGAGGTACTGTTAGAGTACCCGTATGTAATGCCCACAGATTCGGACTAGTTAATTTAGAGACAATAAGCGTCAAAAACGAATTTTTGATAAAATATTATTTATAATAAATATTCTTAACCAAGTTATAGTATATGCCACAAGGGTTCCGTACATATAAAGAATGCTGAAATTCGAGTTATAACGAAGATATTATAACTCGTTGAATTTTTACGGCAAAACAAGCACGGCACTGGGAATCGTAAAAAGTGAGTTTGCGATAAAGTACTTTTTAGCCTTACCAATCTAAGCAAAATTCGTAGTATACATTGAACCGAGAACGTGCATAAAAAGAACGTCCAAATCTGACTTCGTATGAGGAAGTTATGATTTTTCTAAGATTTAGCATAGCAGTGCACAGCCCGGAAATCGAATTTTAGATCGATCGATTTTTAGCCGACACAACCTAAATAGTAATTAAAGATCTCATTAATAGGAGCTCAATGATATAAAGACAGTCGAAAACGGACGTCGGATGAAAAAGTTATGAATTTTTAACAGATTTGGCATTATAACACTTCTGAAAGCCAACAACCCTATTGTTTCATGTATGGCCTCTGTCTGTATATAGTGGTTGAAAAGTATTGTTTAACACTTATAACACAAAATCGCTCATAATTATTCGCAATTAATATTAGACTAAAATCTAGTGGTAATAATACTAGGTTTTGTCGAAGGAAATTATATTGTTAAGAAGCAAAGCATTGTCCAAGTTGGAATCACCACTTTAACAAGTGAGTGCATAGTTACTTTCATCTTACACATAGATATGAAGTATTTAATATGAATTACATGATATGTATGCATATTATCTGTTGTTCTTGATATCTATGTTGGATGAACCGAATATATATGTTTTATTTGATGTCAATTATATATGTATTTTATACCTATAAAAATATTAGGTAAAGATGGGTAGATGAATGATGAGGGATGAAAGATGATATAGATGAACATTGGAAACTATGGACTTAGTGCCCTATAGATAAACATTGGCAGTTGCGCCACAACCTTTAGATGTTTTTGAACTACGATGTACTCTAAACATCCTGCCCGCTACACCTAAAGGATAATATCGGCAGCTACGCCTAATAGAGAACATCATAATCTTGGCAGTTGCGCCTAAAGGATAATATTGGTAGCTGCGCCTAATAGAGAACATCATAATGTTGACAGCTGTGCATAAATGATTATATTAGCAGTTGTGCCTAATAGATAACATTGGCAATTGTGCCATTGGCAACGATGGACTTC